>NC_133662.1:67498224-67736023 GCF_037893015.1 Macrotis lagotis
CGATAGTCTCCTCCCCCACCCCCGTACCTTCCATGGGCTGAGCATTCTGGGAGCAGCTGCTGGTCAGCTCTCTGCACCTATTTCCATTTCCTGAGATCTGGGCTGCACTGAGGGCCATGCTGGCTCCCACTCATTCTGGCAGATGTTTCCTCACTGATCTTCCAAGTTGTGCTTGGTGTTCCCTAGATTACCAGATCATGAAACTGCTTTTGCTGCCAGGAAATGGTGCTCCCTGGGGACCCAGGCATATAGGAGTCCAGAGTGCTGTTCCTGGAAGGCTGTTTCATGTGATAATCCTGGCTGTGGCTGTCCCCTCCAGTCCCAGGGAACAGAACTTTCCCTTGATTTTCCAGGTTACCTTGGGCTGGAGAATTGCCTCACTGGATCTTTCTGTTGGTTTTGTCTCTTGAAAAATTAGTTGGAGCCCTAATTTTAAGGTTTTGGGAATATTTTTGAGGGAGTTCCTAGGAAAAGCTGTTCTCATGTCACCATCTTGGATCTGATCCCCCCAATATCTCTTGATGATACATGCCATTATTATCCTTGATTTACAGAAAAGGAAATCAAGACAAACAGAGGTTAAATGGTTTACCAGGGTTCGTATAGCTATTAAGCATATAAGAAAGGATTTGAACTCAAATCTTTTTGATCTTCACCTCCAGCACATTGTGTCAGCTAATGACTCCATTACATGACTTAATTCAGTAAATTTGCATTTATTATGCAATTCATATAATTACTGGCATTTTATTAAGCATAAACATTACCTCTCAGGGCAGCTCGTGGCCCCACGGATAGAGCACCGACCCTGAAGTCAGGAGAATCTGAGCTCATATCCAATCTCAGACACTTACCTAACTGTGTGAACTTGGGCAAGTCACTTGCGCAAGTCTCATTGCCTTGTAAAGACCAAAAAATATTAGCTCTTAAGGAGATACTATTGTAAATGTGGGGAGATGTATATAAAAAGACCTCCAATAGAAGACAGAATCTGAGATTAAACGAAGTTAGAGAATAGGAGAGAATGGTGAAGATGTAGACCATAAGAGAAAAGCTTGGAGCCACGAGATACAATGGCATATCTGAGGAATAACAATCAAATGTTGATAGCTATTTGAATATGTATGAGGAGAATAAATCATAAGATTGAAAAGATAAGAAGGAACTTTTATGAAGACCTGTTTAAACCAAACATAATTTTATACTGGATTATTATAGAGGTAATGGTGAGCCACTGAGGAGGAAAAGTAAGTGAGGAAAAAATATAGAAAGCAAAGTAGAGCAAAATATAAGGAAGAAGAGACTTATATGTTGGATAAAAAGACAGGAAGAAAGAATCCGAGACATGGAAGCAAAAAGGAAAGAAGGAAGACAGAGAGTTCTCTCCAGAAATTTAGGTTGTTAAAATGTTCTTGTCTTTATGATCACATCAACACCAAACATTTACTGAGAACTAAGCTCTTATCACACTTCATTTTTCAAGGGGCAGTTGTCTTTAAATGCTGGTTGATGTTCCTTTCTGTTACAAGAAGCAGCTTGTCTGATTTTCTTTTCAAACATAAAAGTACATAGAGGAACTAAAAATTTCTTCCAAAGAATTTGAAATTTTGTGTGTGTGTGTGTGTGTGTGTGTGTATGATGGAATGACTAAGATTTTAGAAATCTTATTTGGGAACCATAAGACATGTTAATCAATTTGCGAGTTCTTAGTCTGAAAATACCTTTATTAGCCAGTTTCAAAAATATATCTGATTGCTTTAAACTTTTTATTTTATAAATATGTCAACAAACTCCAATCCAAGACGTCTAAAGATTAAATTTAAAAGCCCTCATATTTCTCAGTACTTGCCTGGCATGGTGAAATTAAAGCAGTGTCCATTGTTAACCCATCGATTGGAATTACCTATCCTCAACCAAAACCTGATGGGTCACCAATCAACAAGCATCTATGAAATGCTTATTGCTTGGAAGGCATTATTCTTTTCTCAAGGAATTTACCTGCTAATGAGGAGGACTAATGTAAATAGGTTTATGCAAGATAATAAGCTAGCATTACCTTGAAGTTTATAAAGAATTTTAAAACATCTTATTTTATCCTCATTATTTACTGGGAGGTTAGTGCTATTGTTAACATCATTTTACATCTGAGGAGATTAAGGGAAACAGGGATAAGTGCCAGACAGGATCACACAATTAATAAATGCCTAAGGAGGTGTTTGAACTCAGGCCATCCTGATATTAGATCCTAAATGATTATCTACTGTACTGGCTAGTCACCTTAAAGATATATACAAAATAGATAAATTAACTTTTGAAGGAAAAAGCCTTCTGTAGAAATAGGCATTTGAGTTGAATATTAGAAATAAGCAGGGAGGAAACCATGTTCAAGGGATGGAAGTAGGAAGGATATTCCAGGCATGGGAATTTGCCAATGCAAAGATCTGGAAAAAGGAGATGGAATCATCTGAGGTCAATACAAGGAAGGGAAAGAATTAAAGAAAATGTTAGCTGTACTTGTGTGGGATAACCTGTGGATGTCTGACTTTCTTCCTGTTGTTAACTTGTGCCTCAACCCCTTCTGAGATATATAAATCCACTGAGATAACAGGAACATCTTCAACCATTTTTCTCAACTCTCCCTTTCTTTTCTTCTAGTACATTTCACCCCTGTCCCATTCAGGTTCTAGCCCTTCTTTAGTACCTCCCTAGTTCTACCTTTACTGCTCCCTGCAAACTGTCCCAACACAGACAACATGCTATGTTTCCTTTAAAAGCTCTGCCCTTTGCTAGGCTACTTCTGTTCTTACAGGTCTTGCTGCAAGCATGACCTTGCACCTGTCCTATCCTCTTTTCTTAAGTTTACTATCTTGCTCAAGGACCTTACTGCTTTATTAAGGAAACTCTGTGAATTTCTATGGGGCATCTAGAACATTTTTCTGTCCAAATCTCTGTATTTTGATTTTTGTTACCTTAAACATTTGCAGAAACATGTGAAATAAAAGCTATAAATTCATACACTCCTAGATCATAGAACTGTGTGAACTTTTCATAAATTAATGAAACCTCAGGGGTCTTTTTAAAGCCCAAGTCAATCTTCCAACTATCACCAAGTATAATTGAACTATGAATAGAAAAGAAAGGTAAAAATTGGCCATATTATTGTGAACTTTGAATGACAAACAAAGGAATTGATATTTAATTTTCAAGATTTTTTTTGTAATGGATGAAGACTGATATGGTCAGGTTAGTACTTTAGGGAAATTATTATAGTAACTATGTGAAAGGTAGAGTAAATCAAGGAGATACTTGAGTCTGAGAAACTAATTAGGAAGCCAGTTGAGAGTCTAGGTAAGAGAGGATAAAACCTAAATTAAGGTGGTAATGCATGAGTGAAGAACAAAGGAGATATAGGAAAAATATTAAAGAGATGAAAAAGACAAAATCTGGCAACTACAGTGGAGTAGAAAAAGGACTTTAAGATGGAGGAGCTATAAAACTGTGTAACCTGAAAGAAAAGAGAAATTTTACAGAGAAGGAACCAAGACCCTGAGAAGTTATGTGTATGGTACCAAAGATAGTAAAGTAATAGTCAGGATTTTAATCAAGATCATGTAACTCTAGTTCTAGCATTTTCCCTATATAACAGACCTCTTATCAAAGAATTGATATTTTACTGCTGTTTACTACTTCTATGACCTTGGACAAGTCACTGACTTCTGGGTCTACATTTTCTATTCTGTAAAATAAGAAGATTGTTGTAAAGATTGTTGTGTAATCTATGCTTCTGAATATTGTCTAATAATAATAACACCACTTTTACTGGGTTGGGATCAGTCATATGATGCCTTTTGTCATCTAATTAGCATTTCAAGACTCAAGACTTATGCTCCAATATTATCAAACAACAGTGTTATTTCTACCATTATGCCTAACCCTTTGACTAAAGGTCAGGAGCAAAGGAAACTGCACAGACATTATTTAGGGCCATATAACAATTCTCAAGCTACCAAATCTCTGATACTATTTTTTCCATCTAAAGATGACCCCTCCTAGTGAGGTTCTTTCCTTGTCTGAGCTCATTCTGCATTTAAGCTCTGCTTTATGAACATACCACAAAATTCTCCTTGATTTTCCCTACCCTTGACATTATGACACCTTGAGTTATAAACCTTGGACATTATGGAACTCTGATCAACTACATGTAACTCCCAAGAGACATCTTAGGTAATATCAAGCAATGACTGAGAGCACAAACTCCATGTCCCAAGGAGAAGGACTTCTGCGTTCCTTTAACTGATATCTAGAATGGGACTAAGAGACTTATCCTGTAGTTCAAATCCTTCAGTTTTTGGTCCTTTTGACCTCCTCTGCAGAACTCCTATGGCAGAACAGTTGGACCAGATGATCTCTAAGATCCTTTCTAGTTCTAAACCTGGGATTCTCAGTGGGGCCTATGACTTCAAATTACATCATTTAAACAAAGATCTTGGCCAAGAAAATTTGAAAGTTGGTAGAAAACCTTAGAGACCATCTAATCTACCTAGGTTTCTGTTTTTAGAAGAGGAAATTCAGACCAAAAGAGACAAAATGACTACTTCAAATTTCTTACAATAATCGCTCTAGAATCTAGCAGATAGTTCACATCTCTGAATCCAAAAGATTCTTTATATTTATATGTAAAGATTGCAATATTCCTTATTGTAACAACAAGTATAAACTACTTTATGAAATAATAGCTCAAGAATATCATGGATAAAATATCAATGCTTCTTAGGACCTGAGCTCGAGTAAAGAAATAGTATCTTGGTTTCCTAAAATTTTCAGGTCATCGAGTTTGTATCTTTTCATCCTGAAAAAATCCCAGAGCCATAACTTGGAATGATTTCAAGCTGGGAAAAAAAAATACTTAATTGGGGTAAGGTGTGTGTATAGTAATCAGGTTGTCAGTATGAGGATTAGTCCGATCCCAAGCATGATAAGAGAGTTGTTTCTCTCTTAGGAATAGAGTAAGACAGTCCTTGAATTGTGAATGGTGTTAGAGAGGAAGTTTATTCCAAAAGAATGGGGTCAAAGGCACCTGGAAGAGGTATTTAATAATGTTTCAATAGGATTTAAAGACCTGAGGAATGAGGACATTGATGGCCACAGGAAAGAATCTTGAGAAATTAACAAACCAATCCTTCGATACTGAAATCTGAATATAATTCCATTGAACTTTTTCTTTCTCATAAATCTGTGAGATTCCATTCTATGGTAGCAATTTTGAAATGAGAACAAATTAGTAACTCCTTATTCTCTGTCAGTATAAAACAGTCTAAATTTTTTGGTGTCTAATCTTTTAGCTCTACTGGGCAGCAACCCCAATAAAAATTTGTAAAATTCAATACCCACGTGAATAAAGAATGAATACAATACCCACAACAGAAGCATTATGGTACTACTTGAATGGTACTGGAAAGTCATTGTGGCCTGAGTTTAATTCAGTTTAACTCATAAATATACATTAAAGACAATATATCTGCACTTTAGCTTCCTCATCTGTAAAATATTTATGTTAATGTTCATTATGCCTACCTCCACTATTTTGATTTTATAGGGTTTTTATAGGGTTTTGAGCTTTTGCTGTTGTTTTTGTTGTTTTGTTTTTATCTAGATCCTGGGATGTGTTAGTGTTTAACAACCAGCTTTAGAGGAGGAAAAAATGTATCAATGACACATTTTAAGTTCACTCTCCATTATTAATATTTTTCCATCACTTTCTTAAATTTGACCAATCGATGAATATATCAAGTCCTAATTTTAGTTAGTATATGTTATGCCTATTATTCTTAAATCTAAATTCATAAATGAACTTTTAAAAAAATCAGCATTTATGAGCCTATTTGACTCAGCTCGAACACAACATTGTCTAGTCTTTAATTTCACTCCTATGAGCAATTCCTGATATGAAAACCCTCTGTCCATATATAGCCATTAAAGAAAAGTGAAAGCAAAAATGACTTGGCTGTTCATAGAGCTAATGTCAGAGTCTGATCTCAAATTTAGTACTTCCTGAAATTGTAGTAATAAAAACAGATAGCTATATTCTTTCCAAGGGGACCATGGCTAGTCATAGTACATACACTTAACTCCAATTATATATCTATAAATGTCTTGTATCTAATTCAAACCCTCTTTAGTAAAATGTAGGTCTCTAGAAGGTTAAAACTTTTATTTTTTGTCTACTTAGTTCCTTGATACTGACCTTACATATACTGTTTTAAAATTATTTCTTGAATTATTTAGTTGAAATCATCATTAATAGTGAAATACAATTCAAAAAACATGAGAACATTGACCTACAGAATTCAAGTTCATGAATTATATCTTCATGAACACCTATGATCAATAAACACATTTTGTAGAGGATTTTCCTATACATGTATATATTAAGAGTAAGTTAAGGTCTGTTTTAGAAATTTTTATTTATTTTTTCAACTAAAGGTCATAGTAGTATAAACAATCATTTTTTTTAGTTTTCTTCCCTCTCTTCCCTCCCCTTATCCCTCACATAAATCAATGCAATATAGGCTCTATGTCTGTAATCATACTACGCAGAGATCCATATTATTCAGGTTGTGAAAGAAGAATCATATCAAAATGGAAGAGAAAAAATAAAGAGAAAAAATATAATTCATAAGACAGGTTTTTTTAATTAAAGATAGTAAATTTTGGTATACATTTAGACTCCACTGTTCCTTCTCTGGATATGAATGGCATTCTCCATTCTAAATCTTTTAGTATTGTCTTTGATTATTATACTGCAGAAGTGATCAAGTCCATCATGGTTGATGATCATCACATGTTGTTAATTGTGCATAAGGTTCTTCGGTTCTGCTCACTTCATTCAACATCAGTTCACACAAGTCTTTACATGTTATTCTGAAGTTCTCCCCCTCATTATGTCTTATAGAACAATAGTGTCCCATCACATTCATATACCACAATTTGTTGCAATCATTTCCCAATTGATGGGCATCTCTTCAATTTCTAATGCTTTGCCACTATGAAAAGAGCTGCTATAAATATTTTTATACATGTGAGCTTTTTTCCCTTTTTTCATGATCTCTTTGAATTACAGAACTAGCAGTGGTATTGCTGGATAAATTACATAGTTTTATTGCCCTTGGGCCATAATTCCAAATTGCTCTCCAGAAAGATTAGATCAATTCACAACTTCACCAACAATGCATCATTAGTGATTCAGTTTTCCCAAATACCCTGCAATATTGATCATTTTTCTTTTTAATCTATTGGTCAATATGATAGGTATGAGGGGGTTGGCAGAGCTATTTTAATTTGAAATCCCCTAATCAATAATTATTTAGAGCATTTTTTCATGACTATAGATAATTTGAATTTCTTTATCTGAGAATGGCTTTTTCACATCCTTTGACCATTTATCATTTGGGGAATTACTTGTATTCTTTAAATTTGATTCAGTTCTCTATATATTTTAGAAATTAATCTTGTCGGAAATACTTGCTATAAAAATTGTTTCTCAACTTACCACATTGCTTTTGATTTTGGCTGTATTGGTTTAATTTGCAGAAAACTTTTCAATTTAATGTAGTCAAAATTATCCATTTTGTCTTTTAAAATGCTCTTTCTATTCTTTGGTCATAAACTACTCCCCTTTCCATAGATCTGACAGATTAAACTTTTCTGTAAAGGATACTTTGTTCAAACTAATTTAATTCCCTTTTGCTTTTTATCTTTGTCTTTATAATTAATGTTGGGGTGAAGAAGTGAAGAATCTTATCTGGGTCATTAGTCCCTTTGTGATGCAAATATTTGAAAGACTAATCCATGGATGAACTAGATGATTTTATAGACATTTCTAGCCTCTGAGAACTATAGAAAAGTCTATCAATTAAGTTTCTGATAATTCCTAAATACAGTATTTTACAAAAAAATTCCAAATATAAAGTAATATTTTTAAACTTCACAAAATTCCTGTGTTTAAAAAAAGTTTTCCAATTAAGTCTGGCATTCACTTAATTTGTTCTTATTTTCTAAAAATCATGCTACTTGTGTTCTTTATTTTTTTAATGACTATCCCTTTCAGATCTATTTCCCTCTTCTGATTTCAAGCAGGAGTTAAAATTCTGTGAGCAATGAAAGTTTAGAGAGAAAACAAAAACAAACAAAAAAATACTGCATTTTCTCAGTAAGTTAACAAAATTATCACGTGGTATTAGTTGCTTGTGGAGATCCTCCCCCCACCAGCTTTCATTACGGTATATTAAATATCTGTCAGGATGTATCTCTCAAGTTAAAAATAAATCTGAAAAAAAGAAACAAAGAAACTTAAAAAACCTTCTATTTCTTCAGCATAATGTTTCATCTTGATGTCACCAAGGCTTTTTCCCAAGATCTGGGTGCCTTGGAGGACTAATTAACAGCAACAAGGTAACCCTTTGCTCACCCTTATTTTATAGTGCAAGAGGACTACTTAAAGATTTGGGGCAGTATTTCTTTCCCAGTAAATATTGCTATAGATTTTCATTTTTGCATCAGGCCTAAAAGAGCCAAACCATCTTCTCATTACTAGCACTTCCACTATAACTACTATAGCTACTTATTACTACTATCACTACTTTTACTGTTGGAGTTTGCACTTCCATAATATTAGGATTTGGTGCTGAAGTTTGAGAAAGAATTCATGAGATGTGGGGCTCTCTTCCACCTTATTGGGACCTTATTGGGCACAGTGGGATAACAGTTGGCAAATACTCTAACCTAGAGGTATCTGATATGTGCTTGTTTATATAGAAAGGGGGAAAAAGAGGTAAAGGAATGAAAATTATCTCAAATAAATAGTTGTCTTTTTGAAGTGGATCTGAATGGCAGCAGTTGGAGAAACCAAGGGTCAGTTAGAAGGGGTGGGTCTTCTAATTAAGTTTTAAAACATGCTTGTAAAAAGGAATTTTGAATATCAAAGTGCTGGAAGTAAGTAGTTAAGTCTCTAGCCATAAGGTTACATAAGGTAATCAGCTCATTTACAATGCCCTCTTTAATTTCTTTCTTAGCTTTATTACTTTCTTATGGACCTCAAATGATTTATCTATGAAACAGACCAAATTTCCTTGTTACTTTATTATGCACAATGATACACAAATTAATTTCTTTTGCCCTTAAATTCTTTTGGATCAAAACTTGATCTTTTAGGTGGAAGAGCCAAGACAGAGGCATGGGGAAAGCATTTCCCAGGAGTTCTTCCAAAATATTTCAAAAACATTTAAATTATGACTAAAGTTTTGAGAGACAGAACCCTCAGAAAGATAAAGTGAGGCAATTCTCTAGTACAAGGTAACCTTCCAAGATTGCAAGATTGTGGAAAAGCTCTGTTCCATGGGGTTGGAGGGGGAAGCAGCATAGCCATGATCTCCACACCAGAGTGAAGAAGCTCCAGTCTTCCAAGAACAGGCCAAGAAATACCCAGGTACCTGGAAGCACCAGCTCCTGGCAGCAGAAGCAGTTTACTGACCTGCCCAAAAAAGGAACACATAAGACAACTTGGAAGATCAGTAGGGAAACTTCTGTCAGTGCAAGCACGGAGCCCCTAATGTGGATCTCAGTGCAGTAAAGATCTTAGGAAATAGAAACAGGGCCACAGAGAAGCCCAGCAGGGAGCTACCCAATAGCTGCTCCCAAAGCACTCAATCCATGGAAGTTGAGGAGGTGGGGAGACACTGTTGAGGTCTCTCTTCTGTCTCTGGGACAGGACTCTGGTGCTTTGTCCATATTCAGACCCTGGTTGCAGTCTGCCACCCCATTGCCATAGAGTAGGGACCCTCCTCACAGCTCCAGGGCAGAGGGGAAGGCTTGTAGTCATCCACATACCAGAGGACAGAACAGGAGAGCAATCAGAGTCTCTCACAAGACATTGAAGGAACTGAGACCCTTGCAGAGGTGTCCCAATAACATACAAAAGCTTGGGAAGCACCCCCAAACCAGGGTGTAAACTGGGGAAATGAGCAAACAGAAAAAAAGGAATCCGACCATAAACAAGTACTTTGGTCCCATGGAGGAGCAAAACACACAATCAGAAGATGACAAAGTACAAATTTCTTCATCCAAAGCCTCCAAGAAAAATAGGAATTGGCATCAGGCTATGACAGAACTCAAAAAAGATTTTGAAAGTCAACTAAGGGAGATAGAGGAAAAACTAGGAAGAGAATGAGAGAGATGCAGGAAAAATATGAAAATGAAGTCAGCAGCTTAGTCAAGGAGATCCAAAAAATTTCTGAAGAAAACAACATGTTAAAAACCAGTTTAGGTCAAATGGAAAAAGTAGTCCAAAAAGTCAATGAGGAGGAGAATACCATTTAAAAGCAGAATTAGTCAGATGGAAAAGGAGAGAAAAAGCTTTTTGAAGAAAACAACTCCTTCAAAAGTAGAATGATGACTTTGCAAAGCTGATGACTTTGAAAGGAATCAAGAAACAACAAAACAATACCAAAAGAATTAAAACTAGAAGGGGAGGCTAGGTGGTGCAGTGGATAAAGCACCGACCCTGTAGTCAGGAGTACCTGGGTTCAAATCTGGTCTCAAACACTTAATAATTACCTAGCTGTGTGGCCTTGGGAAAGCCACTTAACCCCATTTGCCTTGCAAATACCTAAAAAAAAAGAATTAAAACTAGAGGAAAATATGAAATATCTCATGGAAAAAAACAGCTGACCTGGAAAACAGATCCAGAGAGACAATTTAAAAATTATTGGACTACGTAAAAGTCAAGAACAAGAAAAGAGCCTTGACTTCATTTTTAAAGAATTTCTACAGGAAAATTGCCCTGATATCCTAGAAACAGAGGGCAAAATAGAAATTGAGAGAATCCACCAATCTCCTCTTGAAAGAGATTCAAAAAAAATAAATCCCAGGAATATTATAGCCAAGTTCCAGAATTCCGAAGTCAAACAGAAAATATTACAAGTGGCTAAAATTAAACAATTCAAATATTGTGAACCTACAGACAGGAACTACACAGGACTTAGCAGCATCAACATTAAAGGTTCATAAGGTTTGGAATATGATATTCCAGAAGGCAAAAGAGCTTGGAATGTAACCAAGAGTCAACTACCCAACAAAACTGAATATATTCTTCCAGGGTAAAAGATGCATATTCAAATAGGGGAATTTCAAATGCTCCTGTTGAAATAGTCAGAGCTAAACAGGAAGTTTGATCTTCAAGTACAGGACTTAGGTGAAGCATAGAGAGGGTGAATGGGAAGGGTAAATTATGAAGGATTTAATGATGATGAGCTGTGTGTATTCTTGCATGAGAAGATGATACTGATAATACTCATATGAACTTTCTCATTCATTAGAGCAGTTAGAAGAAGCATATATAGACAAGGCACAGGAGGGAGCTGAATTTGAAGGTATAATATATTGTAAAAATGGAGTCAGTAAGTGAAAAGGAAATATACTGGGAGAAAGGGGAAAGAGGGATAGAACGGGCTAAGATATTTCATGTAAAAGTGTCAAGAAAAAGCTGTTATAGCATGGAAGAGGCAAAGGTGAGGGGGAAATAAGTGAGCCTTCATTCTCACAGGAAATAACTCAGAGAGGATACAACATATGTACTAAATAGGGAATAGAAATATAGAGGGAAAAGGAGAGAAAAGGAATGGGAGAAAGGGGACAGGGAGAGGGGAGATGTAGGTGATAGAGGAAAGGATAGATCATGGGAGAGGATAGTCAAATACAACACTTTTTTTCTTTTTTTTTTTTTTACCTTTTGCAAGATGGCGGGATTGGGTATCCTGTCCAGGATCATGCAGCTGGGTGGTTGCTGGGTCTCTGGGGTGGGTTGTAGGTTTAGGCCCCAGGGCTAGTGCTCTGTCCACTACACCACTTAGCTGCCTCATAGCACACTTTTGAAGAGGGATAGAGTGAAAGGAGAAAAAATATATAATAATGAGTAGTGGGGAAGAATGGATGGAGGGAATTACAATCAGCAACAGCAATTGTGGAAGAATATGGAATTAACTTCTCTGTTAGACTTATGATAAAGAATCCAATCCACCCCAGAGACAGAGCTGACAGTATCTGAACACAGACTGAAGTACATTTTTTCCCCTCTTTCTCTCACTTTATTTCTCATGAAGCTTTTTATATTGGGGGGAGGGAGGATTATGTTTACTCTTGCATGACTATTTTTGTAATGTGTAAATAAATAAAAAGGTAAATTAAAGTTATAAAAAGACTTGATCTTTTCAATGAAATCTTTCACATTTGCTCAAACGCCTAAAATCTTTAGTTGCACTCATATTTCTGGCAACATGATGATGCCATAGTCAGAAAGACAAGTTGAAATCTGGTTTCATATACCTTCTAGTTCTGTGAACTTGGAAAATTCATTAACCTCTCTAGATCTCAGTTTTTTCAACTGAACAAAAAAGTTCCTTTTGATTGAAATATATAGGTTCTAAGAATAGTCTAAACCATAAACAGAGTAAGGGCTCTATTCACAATGATACAGCTAAAAAGGATCAAAAGCAGGATTTGAACGCTGGTATTACAGATTACAAGATCAAAACTCTTTCCATTTCCTCTTGCTGTTCATACCAAATTTATATTTAAAATACACATTTAATACAATTTGAATTTTTTGTAGTTTGAGAGGTTTTTGACCATAGTGAATACTGTTGAGTTTGAAGTCCACAGTTTTAAATTCAAACTCTGACAAAATGTCTCTGACATTTGTCACTTCTGTGACCATGGGAAAAGAACTTAATCCCTGTATCTGTCACTATTTATCTATCTACTAAGTCTTAGATGATTGTGATATCTGCTTCACAGGAGGAGTTGCTCCAATTTAAAAAATTGTAAGTGGATTGTAAATCAGAATGATCACTTTTTTGAAAGTTGTTTTTTTTTTTTTAGGGGCAGCTAGGTGGTACAGTGGATAGAGCATCAGCCCTGGAATCAAGAGGACCTGAATTCAAATAAAATTATAGATATAGTTGCTTTTTTAGTGGATAAAATAGGCCTAAGTTTAAAAACTCCAGAGTAAGAATCCTTTTATATTATGAAAACTTAAAAAAAAAAAAAAGAGAGAGAAAACATGCCCTGGGTAACTATGTTCCTATAACATATTTACTGTGTTCAAAAGAAAAAATAATTACTATAATTTGACCCCTTGTGGCTTTTAAGTAAATATATTCCACTGTTCAACATAGTGAGAAATCAGATTACAAGGATGAAAGTATTTCAAAAGATCTATAAAGGTGTACAGGATAAAGAAAAGTTAGAAAGGAAAGGAGATAATACCAAAAACTACAGAAACACAGAATTCAAAGTCTCAGACAGGTTCTAATTAGACATAGAGGAGAAATATGACTCCCATTCTACCTCAAACTTTGGAACGCATAGTCATTCAACTTCCCAGTCTGTAGACCTCACATTTTACCCACTTTCTGCAGGCAGACAACCTATTCCACTTTGAAATAAGTCTAATAGTCAGGTTTTTTTCCCCAGTCTTTTAAGTTGACATCTACCTCTCTATAATTTCCCACCCCACACTTATCCTTACTATTGCTTTCTGGAATCAAGTAGAACAAATTAAATCTTTTTTCCAAGTGAGAAACATCATAATTGAAAACAGCAATAATAGCACCAGTCCTTGATCATCCAAGTTGTCTTCTTCTGTATATACTTTAGAGTGCTTAGGTCACGTACTGGATGGAGCACCAGACTTGGAGTCAGATACATTTCCCTGAGTTCAAAGATGGCTTTAGCCACTTACTTGCTGTCTGACCCTGATCAAGTTGCTTAACCTTATTCATGTCAGTTCCTTCATCTGTAAAATGAGTTGAAGAAGGAAATGGTAATCATTTTTTTAAAAAAAATATTGAGTTTGGGGGCAGCTAGGTGATGCAGTGGCTCTGGATTCATGAGGACCTGAGTTCAAATTCAGTCTCAGACACTTACTAATTGCCTAGCTGTGTGACCTTGAGCAAGTCATTTAACCCTATTTCCTTAAATAAATAAGAATTTTAAAAATATATTGAGTTATAAATTCTCTACTTCCTTCCCCCAACTCAGAAAATAAGCAATTAAAAATCAGATACACATGTGAAATCACTCAAAACAAATTTCCATATTAGTCATGTTATGAAAAAAAATACCACAAAACCTTCCTTAAAAAATGCTTCTACCTGCATTCAGCTTCCATCAGTTTTTTTTTTTTCCTGGAGATAGCTGATACTTTCCACCCTAAATCCTTTGGAGTTGTCTTGGTTCATTGTATTTCTGAGAATAGGTAGGTCATTCATAGTTGACCATCAATGAGAAAATTAATATTATACTACTATTGATACAAGGAATTATGGACATAGGACATATAATTGGGAATAAATTTTGAAATCTTTTTGCACTGTTAAAATTCTGTAATCTTTCTTTGTGCTGTTAAAGCACTTCCTCTTGACTTTCACTTTTTTAACTTTTGACCTTGGTCATGCTTTCACTGGTGAGTCAATCTAGATGCCAGATTATTCAGGCGGGACAATCATTTTAAGCCACAGGAAAGGATGTCTTGGTCTTAATGGTCATGCTCTATGGGTCAGGAAAGACTTATGTATATGGAAATACATTTCAGGAAGAAATCCCAGAAGACAATTTCTCTTCTTGCTTCTTCCCCACAGCATGGGCCTCACTCAAATCTCAGTCCAGTCAGGTCTCCTGACTGCTTCCCTTTCATTCTTTCTTTCAGGAATCTTGCCTGGTGTTTTTGTTTTAATCTGTGAATTCTGCAAGTTTATGAAACAAATCTTGAGCTGTTTAAACTTCTGGATTAGTAGTGAATTCTTTCACTTTCACAAGAGTTCTCAATCTTTATTGGTAACACCAATTTCTCTGACAATAGTACTAATAACTAATTGTTTACTTTGTGATGACCCTTTATCTTTCATTTCTGTTAAAACCCAGCTCCTGAAAGGATTAGTCAGTCTCTGAAGGGTACAGTTGAATGATGAGATTTGCTTCTGTTTCCAAAAAAGATGCATATCCACCTAAGTAGGAAATTTAATTTCTGTTTAGAGTGTAAAACGAATCCAGTCTGGGCAAGCCTTTGGCAGGAGGAGGAACACCCTGTCCTTGATTCCCTTCATTTGACTTTAGGGCAACCCAATCCATGAAGGTCATATCTAGTTAGAGAGGTCTGGATGGAGATGGCTAACCCTGGAGAAGGCTTCCTTAGATTCCTTGAGGTTGCTGAGTCTCATTCTCAAGCCATGTTTCAGAAAATGGATCTGAAGATTTTTAGTCCATCTTCTCATTAAACATCCCCCAAACAAGACTGAGTTTCAGTAGTCAACTGCGTTCTGTTTCAGAAGAAATTTAAGGCATTTCAGTGACTCTTCTGAAATCTTTGATAACTGAGAGAAATCAAGGACCATTAAATTATTGATGACTTGGTCTAATTAAAAAAATGATTATTAATTACCCAGAAATTTTGTCTCTTGAAGCTTTCATTCATTTTATAATATTGCTGTAATTGTGTACTATGTTATCCTGGATCTGCTTTCTTCACTTTATATCAATTTGTGAAAGTCTTTCCAAGTTTTTCTGAAATCAGACTCCTTTTCATTTCTTATAGCATAACTATTCCTTTACAGTCAAAAACCACAAATTGTTTAACCATTCCCCATACGATGAACATTTCCTCAAAAGCTGTTATAGGGGGTGGCTAGGTGGTGCTGTGGATAGAGCATCAGCCCTGGAGTCAGGAGTAACTGAGTTCAAATCTGGCCTCAGACACTCAATAATTATCTAGCTATGTGGCCTTGGGCAAGTCACTTAACCACATTTGCCTTGCAAAAACCTAAAAAAATGTTATAAATATTTTTTGTACAAATAGGCTTTTTTACCTCATATTTTTTTTAAAAAAATTCTTTTGGGGATATAGATCTAACTGTTGTATTTTAGGTTGCATAGTTTTATAACTGAGTATAGTTTCATATTGATCTCCAAGGCAACTAGGTGACACAATGAATCAAGAGGATCTGAATTCAAATCTAACCTCAGACACTTGACACTTAGTAGCTGTGTGACCTTAGGCAAGTCAATCTTCAATCACTCTGATTCATATTTGATCACTGGACTCTGATAGCTGCAAAGGAGAGAAGGGAGGTCAGTGACTTTGCATAGCATATCCAACTTATACATGTTCTGCATCATCTCTTTAATGTCATATTCTTCTTCGAGAATGATAAACAAACAACACAAACTGCTTTCCAAAATGCTTGGACCAGTTCACAACTCCCCCAACACTGCATTTAATGTCATTTCCATGAATAAAATGAAATCAGTTTCTGAGTTGAACTATTTGAGAATACCAAAGGCTTTGATGGAAATAAATTTCTTTTCTGAGTCTTCACTAGCTGCATCTAGAGCACTTTCAGAAGCAATTATCAAACTGCATATCCAAAAGGACTGCTTCCCAAGATATTGGTAGTAGGCTAGAAACATTGCTATTTCCAAGGCTCTAAGGTACATGGTGGGTATTAGATTATCTCCATCAGGGTCTAAGATCAGTACCTATTGACCCCTTTCTTTCTCTCAGGATGCTCTGCTACTTCTCCTAGACTGGCTTATCTGATTACTTATTAATACCTTCCCTATCTATTTCTCAGATTTCACAGATGAGATAGCCTTTAATAATCCTTATAGTTCTAAATCTGTGTTTCTAAGGCCACCTCCAAACACTAAGAAGGTAGGTTTAAGTAATGAAAGTAGGGAAAGACATTCTGAGATTCAGTGGCTCATAGATGCTAACCATGAGTGAGGAAAATGATGCATGGGATGAGGGAATATTTGGATGACTGCACCCATTAGAAGATCAAAGGTACTCTCAGGTACCATAAAAATAAGTTTAACAGTTTCTATAATTATAAGTTGGGGCCTCAGGAGAGAATTTCACTGACTTGGCAAAGCTTGAATTGATCTTTCTAATATTTTCCACCACAGCAAACAATTTTTTAAAAAATCTAGAAAGCTTCATGAGAATTTTAGACAAAATGAATGATAGTTATACTGACTTAGTGAAAGCAAACTTTGTGATTAATATCCTCTTGTCAAGTGGCTTTAGACTGATTCAAAGTAAAAGACTTAGTGCAGTAAGAGAAGAAGGGCAGGTAGAAGACATATTTTTACAAAAACTGGAGAAAAGTCCATTTATTTTCTAAAGTGACATTTCTTCTTAAACTGAAGTTACTGAGATACAATATTCTGAACAGTGTTACTACATTAATTCAATAAGGATTATTAGTAGCATTAGTAATCAGAGAGGTTCTAGTTCAAACTCTGATTCTGACACTGGCTATATGAATAGGAGCAAATAATTATATCTGCAGTACTTACCTCACAGCATTGTTCAGAGATCCAGATAAAGTACTTAGAATACTTTATGAATCTTAAAGTGCTTTTTTTAAAGAAAAAGGACAACTAATATCATTAATAATCATGATAATAAAAAGAAAAGAAAAACCAAGACTTCTAGCCTAGAAAACAGAAGTATTCAATTTAGCTTCTAAGGACAGCTCAGAAAACTCAGGCCTGGGAGTGAAAATATTCCCCCAAATTTTCTCAAAAAAATGCCTTCAAAAGATCAGAACTCTGGAATGGTTCTAGGGAAAAGAAATATGTCCAGAAAATAATGTCCAGAAAATAATGCTGTCTAGATAGGATCAAAGTGTCTAGCTACTTTGAAAAAGTTAAACAAAATGAATATACTTTGAGGTGATTCAAAATGAATTAGTTCACTTAATTCATAAACATATTGATCTACTTAGATGGGAATCATCAAATAGGAGTAAAGGAGTTTTTCAACACCAAACTTTTGTCATTTTAATCAATTAAATGTGCTCTTAGATCACTTAGATCTAAAGCAGGGGAACCCTGGGTAGAGAAAAGTATTTTAATTTCCCCCCATTTTTCTATATTGAGACAAATGTAAAACTTTTCTTTTTCTGTATAGTTCCTTAAAAGCAAACCCCCTCTAAGTAAGGAATGCACCTATGCAAATAGGCATTCTGTTAAAATGGTTATTCTTTTGACTCTGTACTGGTCTACTATGTAGTACTATTTGTCCTTCATTTTCGAAGAAGACCATGACATCAGGGAGGTGATGCCAAGACAAACATGTGTATAGAATTTGAGGGGTTGCTGTGCTAAGTCAGCAGCCTCACTTTCTCCTCCAGAATCATCTGGGTCCAGGGGCCAGATAGGAATCAAGATAACTGAATATGGCCTTGAATATGAGGCAATGGGGTACATGATTTGCCCAAGGTCACACGGTTAGTAAATGACAAATATCTGAGGCTGAATTTGAACTGTCCTCCTGAATCCAAGTCCAGTTCTCTATCCACTGCACCTCACCCATCTAAACTATAACTCCAAGTTATCTCACCAGGTTCTCCCACTTCTACAATATAAATTCCTTAAGGCTACCTTGAGTTAACAGACCCTAACTCCCTATCACACTGATACTTTAAGATTTAGCCTTACTTTAAGAATTTAAGGTTAATCTATAACTTTGCATCCCTGAGACATGCAGAGTAACACAAACTCACTCATTACCAATCCTTAGTCCCTCCTAGTGACACCCTAACCCCTCCCTAACTCCTCCCTGAACCAAAGGTGGGCCCCATTCCCTATAAGAATTCTGTTTATCTTCTCTAAATTGCTGAATTGAATTATCTGTTTAATAGACAGTTGTATTTCTCTCCCCTCCCCCTTCCCTCATAGTTAGCTATCTTTTATGTTTTCACCAACCCAGTTTGTAGCAGTTTCTTATTTGCTTAAACTTACTTACCTTCTTTACCTTGCTAAAGAATTCTGTGAATTAACTTGTAACTTTTTTGTAGGAACCTATGAACCCTTTGCGGTATCCTATGAATTAAAAGTTAAGCCTTTTTCTACCCTCCTCAATCAAAGAGCCTGGTGATTTACTCCTCTTGGTGATTTACTCCCCCTGCCAACTGAGTCTTGGCAGACAGTTCTATTTTCACCATTGGATTTCAGGTTCCTTCAGGGTAAGTCTTGTTTACTTATGTTTTTATCCTCGAGGCTTAGCAAGTGACTGGATCTCTGTCTCTGTCTGTCTTTATCTTTCTGTCTTGCTCTATCTGTCTCATGCTTTTCTCTAACTCTATCCCCTTCTATCTTTGACTCATCTGGTTCTCTTAGTCTCTTCTTCTGTTTTTGTCTCTCTCTTACCTTCTCTGTCTCTATCTCTATCAGTATCTCTGTCTGTTTTTGTCTTTGCTTCTTTGTTTCATTCTTTGTCTCTCTGTGTCTTTGTCTCTGTCTTTGTGTGTCTCTCTCTCAGCCTCCATCTTTCTGATTCTCTGTCTCTATCACCACCTCTCTATCTTTCTCCATCACAGGAGAGAGGAACTTGGCCTAGTTTTATTAGTACATTTTATTAGTACAGGAAACTCTCAGGTGAGAAAATTCTCTCCACAGTGTAAATCAGTACCTTCCTTCTCTGCACTTTATATTCTCAGAAAGTTGCATAGAGCATTGAAAAATATCTTGCATCATATAGCCAGTTTGTGTCTGAGTAGTACTTGAACCAAGACTAGCTTTCTATCCACTATGACATACTACTTTACCTTAAACATTTAGATTATTTTTCATATTTCCATGACTGTAATCTTATGAAATACTATGATCTCTGTTAAATTATCATAGGATAATATATTTAAGCTAAACAGGACCTTCAAAGTTATCTCATCCAACCTCCTATTTTTATAGAAGAGAAAACTGAGGCATGTGAGAGTAAGGATCTCCTCAAAAACCATCCCCTTTCTTTTTATGCCTTTTTTTTTTACTATTAGGAAACATCATGTTTTCCAGAGCTGAGGTTCAGCAAGCAAGTTGCTGCAACTAAATCACAGAACTGACAATCGCTGAGTTTAGGTGAGCACTGCTATGAATGGACTTTTTGTCACTAGACAATCTTGCCTCACTGTTGCTGTTTTGCTTCAACACTGTTGTTGTACTACACAGTTTAATTCTTTGTCTAGTCACAAATATATAAGTTAAATGCCTTGGCTCTCCTAATAGAGGGGCCCCAACACCTGAGATTCAGTCATTTTTATGATCAAGAGGTAAACATTTACACATACTTTAATGCATAAATCCCAACTCTACAGAACTATTCAGAGCTTGGCAGAACAGAAGCATTAAAATGTCTAAAGTCTGGTGTTTTGAAAAGGAGTCAAAACCAACTAGACTTTTAAAAGTGAACTTTTAAGCTAAGAGTCAATATTTATTTCATAATAAGAATTTAATTATTTATTATTTATAATCATACTTAATTTAAATGTTTATTTTAAATTAAGCACAATGTAACTGATGAATAATTAAATGCTAAATAGCAAAGTAATTAAATCAGAGGTAAAATATTAAGCATTAAATTATAAAAATAACATTTTAAACAAAGTATATGTACATTTCAAGATAAATAAATTGAAATATTTTGTTTTCTCATCACTTAGATTTTACTATGTAGCTTTTCCTTCTCCCTCTTAAGAAGTCATCCTTTCAAACAGATTAAAAAAACAGAAAAGATTAAAACAGTTCAACAAAAGAAACTAGTAAATTTTAAAAGCCTATTGTTATATACAGACCACATTCACTGTCCATGTACATATCTTTGCAGAGAAGAAAGATTGCTTCTTATATTTCTTTTTGGGGGACCAAAGTTGATCATTTTAATTTCAATTTAATAAATAACCTTTTATTTTTGTTTTTATTTTGTTTTTATAATTGTACTAATTATATATGTTGTTTTCTCATTGATTCTTTGCTCAATTTGCATGTGAAGCTCATGCTTTTCTATGTAGTATCCCCTCAGTTATTACTTCAAATTATACCCAGGCTCATAACCAAATCTTGTATAGCAGTTACTGCTACAGATTCAAAATTAATCTCTGAATTCCTAAAACTACAGATCACAAGCCTCACCTGAGCTAGAAAGGAAGAAAAGGAAAACAGCAATTCATTTCTTTACAACTGTTTCTTTCCCTTATTTGGTTAGAAATCTAAACCTATGCATAGTTTTGAAAGGTACCTAATTAAATTTTCCTTTATTTTGTTTCTTTAATATTCAAGTAACATATTTAATAATCAAGTAATAGCAATTATGAGTTTCTTTTAGTGTTGGTATGAAACAAATTTCTATTTAAATAATTTCAGTTTTTGAGTGCTTCTTATTAAGTAGAGAACTCTTCCTAGGTAATTTATGCTTTTAGGATTATTGAATGTATTGATTATTGAGTTTAATTTTCTTCTGATTGTTCCCTGTTTATTCTGTTTAGATATATACATATTGGTAACCTTAAAAATGAATCATGCTTTTTATGCCATTTTATTTTTTCAATTACATGCAAAGCTAATTCTCAACATTCATCTTTTTATAAGCTTTTGAGTTCCACATTTTTCTACCACCCTCCTTTCCCTTCCTGCTCCCCAGGGCAGTGAATAATATGATATAGTTTGTACATGTAAAATCATGTTTAATGTATTTCCTTATTAGTTATGAAAGAAGTAGAACAAAAAGGGAGAGAAAATGAGAAAGAAAGAAAAAACAATGAAGTTTTAAAAATGTACACAGTATCCTCTGCTCATCATTCAGACTATATAGTTTTTTCCTTAAAATGTATGTGGTATTTTCCATTATAAATCTTGACTCATACATTTTAAACATACAGAGCTACATATATATGTATATATATATATATATATATATATATATACATACATACACACACAGATGTATATAAGTAGGTAGGTAGGTAGAGGGATAGATAGAAAGAAAATGTATATTCAGAACCAAATAGTTTTGATGTTACTACACACACACACACACACACACACACACACACACAAACACACATATATATCCTAAACAGATTGAGCAGGGAAATCTAGTCAACTTAATTTTTATTTGTTGTCTTGGAATTTTAACATCTCTGAATGAAAGGAGACTAACAATTTTCTGCAACTCTGCCTCATTTGAATCCAATTCATACCGAAGTCAACATCATCCCTTGATGTCATTGGTCCTCTTTAGACAAGGACAAACTTGACAGAGAGATAGAAACAGATATAAGACATATCTGTATATGCACATATATGTGCATACATATATGTATAGATGTATTTGTATGTACATATTTTCAAGACCAAATAGTTTTGATTACTGATTTTAATATAAAATCTGGAAGTATTATTAATTCTTAGTAATTTAGATGGAAGAACCTTAAATCTCTGAATAAATTTAGGTAATATTTTAATTTTTATTGTCATAACCTGTTCATAAATATTTGAATGTCCCCAAAGCTTTTTTTTCACTTGTTTATTTCTTTACTGTGCACTTTTAAAATTATAAATTTAAGAATATTTAGTAACATGAATAATAAGGAATTTTGTTAAATTTTGCATATTCAACTTTTATCAGTTTGTTCACTGTCATGGGGAGGGGAGAGGGAAGGGAGGATAGTAGAAAAATGTGGAACTCATAAACTTGCAGATGGATGAATGTTTTAAACTACTTTTGCAGGTAATTGGAAATATTGTGTAGAATTTCAATAAAGGTTAAAAAAAGAATATTCAGCATGCTTTGGCAAATTAGTTTCTACATCATTTATAAATATGTAATTATTTTGAATGGCACTTCCATATCTACTACTCCTTCCTGAGTTTGTTTTTTGCTTTATGTAAGATGTATGTATCCTTTTATTTTCTTGAAACTCTTACCTATATCAAGTAGTTCTTTTCATCTGATTTCCTGGAA
Source organism: Macrotis lagotis (assembly GCF_037893015.1). Classification (NCBI taxonomy): domain Eukaryota; kingdom Metazoa; phylum Chordata; class Mammalia; order Peramelemorphia; family Peramelidae; genus Macrotis; species Macrotis lagotis. Next base: position 67,521,077 of record NC_133662.1, read on the forward strand.
TTTTCTTAGTAAGCCATCCTGTCATAGGGACAGTTTTCTCTCATTTTTGTCTATTTTTCTGGCTTTGATTTTGTTCTCTTGATTTGTTATTACTGCTAACTGATATTGTACCATATCAAATTATTATTTGGAAAGGATAGTATTTTTGTTTATTCTTCATTTGATTATAAAAGTTCCCCCCTTTCTGTCCATTGAAAATCAAAGATATTATTAATTATTCATTAAGTAATAATAATAATAAGAAATAATGTGGCATATTTGAATAGGATAGTATCATTAATATTTTTCTGATGATTTTGGAATTGTCATTCTTTAAATAGAAAGTGAGAGTGCATTTAATACTACTCTTTTTTAATCAAAGGGAAAAATTTTATCTGTGAGAAGAAATCAAAAAGTAAAGTTTGAAGAACAGAGAGGAATTCCATGGGAGACACTAAACTTAATGTTTAAAAAGTCAGATGACTGAACTAAGAAGAATCTAAAAACTGAATAAGGAAAATCCATAACTATTATTTATTTTATTTGTCAACCCTAGTGTTGAATTTCTGGTTTCAGCACCAGAGTACCATATTTCAGATGAATGATCTCAGCCTTTCAGACCATGAGTAAAACTCAAATAAGCCAAGTTTTATTATGCAGGCTTAAATCATGTATATTTTGTAGTTACAATATCATAAAATATAGCCCTTGCTCCAACTTGTTTCTTTTTTTTTAACCTTTATTTTAGCTTGTTTTTTCAATTACATGCAAAGATAGTTTTCACATTCATCATTTTTGTAAGATTTTTAGCCACCTTTTTTTTTTGCCTTTCTCCATTTCCTCCTACCCCTCCCTACAATCCCAACCTGATTCTTAATTATACTTGGGAGTTTATAGTTTCTGATGCTACAGTTTTCTTTGTTATCCTTCTAGTTATCTCAATCCAGTCAGAGAATCATAGAATTTAGCAACAAAAAGAAACTCGAATATCATTAATTTTAATATTTTCATTTTCTAGATTATGAAACAAGCCTAGAGTTGTAAAGCAACTTGCCAAAAACTGACACAGGTAGAAAGTAACAAAGACATTAGAATGCAAATATTTGGGACAGATGAGTGGAGCAGTGCATAGAGCATAGGCCCTAGAGTCAGAAGTCAGGATGACCTGAGTTCAAAACCCAGCCTCAGACACTTAATAATTACCTAGCTGTGTGACCTTGGACAAGTCACTTAACCTCACTGCCTTGCCCCCCCCCCAAAAAAAGGATGCAAATATTTTAATATGGAAATCTATGGAGGCCATCAAATAGTTTTTTTTTTTTTCATTCTGATTCTCCTTGACTTCTCTAGAACTTTTGCCATTATTGATAACTCTGTTCCTCATCATGCTTCCTTTTCTCCAGGTTTTTGGATGCCATTGTCTGCTGGTTCTCATCATAAACATCTGATTGCTTTTTCTCTGTCTACTTTGATGGTTCCTCTTCCAATTCATGTTCTCTAACCATCAGTTACCTTTGGGATTGTTTTTGCATCCTCTTCTCCCTCTCCAATACTTTACTTGGTGAACTCATCAACTCCCAGGTATTTAATTACTTGCCCCAACCTCTCTGCAGAAATCTAATCTCATATTAAAACAGAGAATTATGAATGGAGAAAATTTACAATCAGAAGGAAGTTCTGTTAATCTTGTTAAAGGGTGGAAGACTCTTTGCTCTTAGATGTAAATTGACTTCCCAATCCTCAACTTTCAACCTTCTACCTGGTTTTGGTCACATAAGGAGAGGAGGGGATTTCCCCTTTTGCCCTCAGTGCCCAGATATAAAACCTGGGTTGGACCTCTGCTCAGGCCAATCTGATCTCTGACCCAGTGAGCTCTTCCTAACTGTCTTTTTTCTTCTCTTTATCTTCCTCTCTCTCTGTCTCCCAAGCAACTCCACCTAGCCTTTTGTTATTCAACATGTCCCAAAGTGCTTGTTGACTCTTCTGGAAGAGGACAAGTTTTAACCTGTTAACTTTGTAATAATATGTAATAAAATCCTGAGCAATTTTAAAGTTCCAGGGAGCATGTGAATTCTGTCATCTTTCAGTAACCATCAATTTCTATCTTTAATTGGTGACCCCAAAATCCCATTGGCTACACTATCTCTAGCCACCCTTCAGAATCTTGACCTGGATGTCTAGTAGAAATCTTATATTCAAGACAGCAATCATCATTTCCTCCTCCTAAAGTCTCCTCCTTTACTTTCCCTTCCTTGTAATTGCAGTGGGAAATATCCTCCCAGTCCTTAAGACTTGCAAACTATGTGTCATCCACAATCCTCAAAGTGATTTTCCTAAAGTATAAGTCTGACCAGGTCATACTTCCAGCACACACACACACACACACACACACACACACACACACACACACACTCACACAATCTCTCTCTCTCTCTCTCTCTCTCTCTCTCTCTCTCTCTCTCAATAAATTCCAGTAACTATATTACTTTCATGATCAAATTCAAAATCATTTATCTGGTGTTAAAAGCCCTTTGTAAGCTCGTCCCTTTCTACTTATTCAATCTTCTTATACCTCACCTCCATCACATAATCTCCAATTCAATTACACTGAACTCCTTAATGTTTCATAAACAGGATATTCCATTTCTCAACTCTGGACATTTTCTCTAATACTTTCTAATAGCTGGAATGCTCTGCCTTCTTATCTCTGCCTACTAGCTTCCTTGGCTTCTTTTAAGTCTCAACTAAAACTCTATTCTTCAGGAAGTCTTTTCCAACCCTTCTTTATTCCAATCCCTTTCTTTTAATTATTTCCTGTTGTCTCTTAGATAGATAGACAAATTGTTGGTTGATATTTGTTCTTCCTATCCCTCATTAAATTGTGAGCTCCTTAAGGATAGGGACTATGTTTTGCCTGTTTTTCTGTTCCTAGAATTTATCATATTTCCTGTCATAAAATAGGTACTTGATAAATGTTTATTGACTTACTCTGAACCAATTGCTGAGTTTCTCAATATCAAAGGGTGTTTGGACTTAAGTTTACTTAGCAAAGTTCCATTCTGTGACATGTACCATTCTAATCTTTCAGAGATGAAGAGAGAGAAGACCTAGCATGGAAAACAACCAGTGAAAATATCATGGATCAGAAGATAGAACAGTGTGTACAAAGGGCAGCTAGGACATCAGTGTCATTGGATCCCAGGGTACATGGAGAGAAATAAAGTGTAAGAAGGCTGCATACATAGGTAAGGGCAGTTAGGTGGCACAGTGGATAGAGCAGTGACCTAGGAGTCAGGAGGACAGGAGTTTGAGTCCTGCCTCAGACATTTGACTCTTTCTAGCTGTGTGACCTTGGACAGGTCCCTTAACTTGATTATCTCCTATCCAGGATCATCTCCAGGCATCCTGATTCATATCTGGCCTCATTGAAATCCAATTCACATGCTTATCAAGACATCACCTCCCTTATGTTGTGTTCTTCTTTGAAAATGAATGAGGAACTGTATTATTATCATTATTAGGTAGAGCGAGATTGGGGCATGAAAGGCTTTAAAAGCCAAGTAGAAGACAATATATTTGATCATGGAAATAGTAGAAAGCCATTGGTGATTACCAAGTGAAGGAGGAAATGGTAAGTGGTCAGACTTAGGTTTTAGAGGATCACTTTGTTAGCTGGGTGGATTTCTCCCAGACTGTAGTTGGTAGAAATTTAAGACAAGTTGGTCTCAGCAGGAAGGCCAATCAGAAGGGTACTGAGATAATCTAAGAATAATGTAATGGACCCCTCCCTGTACTATAGTATTTAAGTCAGGAGAATGGGCTTCAGGGAAAGGAGGCTAAAGGATCTATATGGGTTCTATAAGGTTCTATATAGGTACCACATCTGGCTCAGAAGGGTAAAAAAAGGCATAGCTTTTAATTCACTGTTGCTGCAAAAATTCACAAGTTTTTTTTTAATACTATGGGCAAAAAGTTTTATTTAGGTATTGCTAGGAGCTAAAGGGAAAGAGAGAATGAAGGACAGGAAAACACTAATCCCTAAAAATCCTAAGTAACTCAATCATCAAAAGTCATCAAAGGTTGAACAATAAGGAAGATGGATTTGGGAAATTATTGGGGGGCTAACAATGCCCCCCCCCAGTCCTTTAGCTTCATAGGAAGACAAACAAGCAGGGGATAAGTATTAGAAAAGAGCAGAGAGATATGAGAGATTATTTGGGAATCAAAACTCCAGAACAAAGATTTAATTTCTCCAGGCTAAGACAAGGATTCATTGTGTTACTGATAGGAGCTAGTCTTTTGCCAAAGGGCAAAAGGGATTTACTGAATCCTTGCCAGAGAGTACCAAGGTGCTTTACTAAAAGTTCATTGACCTCATCTCATAATTTGGAAAATGGAATGGAGGAGGTGGGGAAGATACACAGTCCATATGGAGGTTACAGTTTAATAACTATAAAACATTTCTCTGTCCAATATTTCCCCTACTTCAGTAACAGCATCAGTCACTCTCTCTTTTTTTTGACAGCATCAGTCACAAGAGAAAAAGTGACATATAGAAGTCATATTGCAAGAAATGACAAGACATGGAAACTGCTTAGATATGGGAAAGGTTAAAGTAAGAAAACATAAGGAGTTAAAGATGATACCTGGATATTGTGCTTGGATAACTAAGAGAATGGTATTGCCCTTCACAGAAATAGGAAAGATAGGGTACATAGAGTGTTTGGGGAGGATTATCACCATTGATATGAGGGCTTGCTGAACTCTTTTCAGGCCAACTCATCTTCCTTTGGTGTCCAACTTCACCCAAGTTTCAACTGTGACTCCAAGAAATTGTAGCATGAATAGCAGTCATACCCCCAGTAAGCCATCTTGGCAGGTGGGCTAAACCAAATTAAGGGTAGTTTGGGGGCCCCAAACCTGTCAGTGATTTGGGGAGGGATGTATATCTCAATCATATGAAGACTTTTCCTAGAAGAATGGTTGAATGAGAACAAATTGTTTCAATTTAGAACTTGGTAAGAAATGAAAGACATCAAGGTCATCAATTGAATCCTGGACCATTGCCAGTCATCTAGTCTTTTGTCTTTTCACTGAACTTTGATGATTCTGGAAGGGAGGCTGACAACTTTGTGCAAATATTTATCATTTAAATCCAATTTATGCACAAGAAATCACCCATGATGCCATTGATACTTCTTGAAAAATGTGTAAACAACAAATAGGAAAGCTAGGAATAGAAGGAGCATGGCACGGGGGAAGAGGTGATGTTAAATAATAAGTTCAGTTTGGTACATCTTGAGTTTAATATATTTATGAGATATTCATTAGATAGTAGAACTTTATATTGTGGGAACTGCAATACAGAACAAATTTGATTAACCAACTAACAAAACATACTTTTTGGGAAAAAGTCTATCTGGAATTATTAAGATTGTGCTGTCGTCTAGTACACATTCTCAACCTGGGAGCTGAAATAATCTGTCAAGTGTATTATGCTCTATTCAGTGTATTTTCTGCACTAGATTTTCTAAAAAGACTATTGATGGCAATAATTAATCAAAGGAGTAGAAATTAAACCAATTTACAAGCATTTATGACAACTATTTGATACTCACTTCATTAAGTGCAAGGAATATAAAGAAAATTTAAAAGAATTATCTCTACCTTAACATGTCAGAAAACATTCTAATGTTGATAAAATGTGTAAATAATCATGGACATAAGTAATGGAGGAGGACTCAACAATGAGTCTAATATTATGAGCATATATAACAAATTCTGCCTGATACAATTTCTCATGTTGCTTTTGGAACATGAACATGTAATCTAAGATTGTTTCTCTTTTGTGATGTGTCAGAAAGATGCTTTTTTGATTGGTTTAATTTCTGGACATACATTTCCCATGATAGAGGCAAATAGTGGAATCCATTTTATGCTTGAAACTACTTCTACCTATAAAAAAACCCATTCCAATTTTGCCTTTCTTGAAAGGACTGTCTCTTTTCTCTTTTTTTTTTACCCAGAACTTTCACAGTTTCTATAAACAATTACTTACAATGGATACAATACTGCCATCTAATCTTTTGATTGCATTTTATTTTTAAAAAGGTCATATAGTATCATGTCTTGTATGCTCCAACAAGGAACAAGCTAATTATTTTTCAGCTGACTGATACACTTAACAATGTCTCTCCTCTCTGGAATTACAAGTCATAAATTATGCCATCAATAAATTTCATAAAGGTTCATTATGGCTATAGATCCAAGACATCAGCATCCTTATTTCATTACTTTTATAGCATTTTCCCAGATCTTTTTAAACATGTGAAGTAATATTATCACATTATGTCTACCCAAAATGCCATTAATATCTATTTTATTACTTACTAGGTTGTTAAAGTTCATAAATGTGAATTTAGAACAAGGGCAATAACTTTTTGATACATTAGAAACATTCATATAGCCAAAGCTCATTCCTACATAAAGTATTTCTAAAATTCCATTTAAACTTATTAAACCATTATGAGTATTGAAGCCATCACCATTTTTAACTTACATATGGGGTTAAGATAAAGAATAAAACTCATGATAACATAAACTTTATTTAAGTTTCAAAATGTTGATTCCACCTACCCTTTACCATTTATTTCTAGTTCACCTCTAGTTACATTTTTCAAAAAGTAAAATGGAGATGCCAAAATTACGATATTGTGATTTCTTTTCTCAACTCTTCTACTGACAGAGCAAGAGAAAATGATTAAAATTTGAAATCCCAATTTCACTTCACTTCAGCAAAGGAGTTTAGGTAACCTGGAAGATTAGAAAATTAAGAATGTCTTGAATTAGTTAAAATGTCAATCTTCATTTAAGAATGTGTGGGATATTGAAACCCTAACCTAAAATGATTACTCGAAGTCCTCTCAAAGTGGAAGCAAAGAGTGAAAATTTAATTCGATTCTTGCAAGAAGTGGGGCAGTTCCTAACTCTCTATGAAAGAGAGAGCAGGAAAAGCTGAATTACAGAAGCTGAAACAGGATTTAAAAAAATCCACAAAAACCACAGCCCCCTTCCCCTCCTATTTTCTGCTAACCCTTACAATAATTGGTCAAACTTGATGGTCCGAAGAGAAGGGGGGATTTGTCTGTCTTTGTTTACACCTTATATGCTTAGGGTGACATAATTTTTCTACCGGTAGATCCAGGTTCTCATGCTCACCTGATTCTTGAGAAATAGAAACTGAGGCCTATGGTTTAGACTAATTTAGCACTATGTTTCTGAAAAGTCAGCATTTTTGCCCCTCACAATCCCTCCTCTTATTTATTTTATTCTCTGCTGACTTTTCACCCATTCTATCCCCTGTTCTGCTTGAATTTTTGTAATAACTCCTCACAATGCTGTTCAATTTTTTCATCTCCACTATCTCGGCTCACAGGAGTCCAACCTTCTCTCCTTAACATCAGCATTTGGGCTTAGTCTTCAGCCAAAAGTATTTGAGGGAGGATTTTATGAACTGTACTAGTACCCAACTGTATCATGCATGGTATACAGGCAGGGAGGATTATCAAGACTCCTAATACTAGAAGTCCGTACAGCATTAATTGATGTCACCAGCTCCTTCTGAACCAAGCCCACCATGAAATATTAAAGGGAGAGTTCCAAGTCTAGACAGGGCATGAGCTATTTTTCTAATTTCTGTGGTGATCTCCTTCACCAATTTTCCATTGTCATCAATTTTCCTACAACAAGTAGACAAATTCGATTTTTCACAAACATCCCATTCCTCAGACAACAGATAATCTAACAATAATCTGTGTTGTAGTACAGCTTCCCTAGTTTGGGTGATCTCTTTTGCCAATAAGTCCAATGCATTTGCCATTTGATTAGTTATAATTTTCACTACAGTCTGAAGTCTAATGATTCTATTTAACATATAGATTGGTGTCCTGAATCCCTAACTCCCATCTTATGCCCACGTAGCAGGGCCACACTCCTTGATTATCCTTTATGGGAGTCAGGCATTCCCCCAACCATTAGCATCTCCAGTTATGGTTAGAGAAGTATTTATACTCTGTTTCTGGTTTCCTATGTCATCATATAATTTAACACCTAAAGAACTTCTTATTTGATCTGGGAGGAAAAAAGAACTTATGTCTAATTAATCCTAGATAGCAGATCCCTGTCCAGCTTAGTGAGAGGTGTGTATAGGCTGTTTGCCCACATACCCAATAATGCCCTTTTAGAGCTGAATTCTTTTTTCTGGAAAATACTGGTCTGATTATCTTCTGTTACAGGGCAATACTGCGTTTCCTGATCCCCTAGAGGGCCTTCATCACACCTCATCTGTCCATCATTTTTGTACTGGCATTTCCACAATTGTGGCCTTTCCTCCCAGCTACATCTCTCAATGCAAGTTTCTCCACCTCTATTTTGGGCACTCCAAAAAGTAATAAATAACCCTTTCCATCCATTGTTGTTTACTCATCTCCAACTTTGGAGCTGAGTAATCAGGAGACCATTTTTCTGATTATATTTTTTACATTCTACTATGGGTAGGTTACCTTTACACTTTCCCACTCTACTGAGTATATATATTGGCTATGATTCTCATCCATTTTGCCAGTATGACATCTAACCCAGGTGCCATCATTATACTTTGCACAGGTCTTATCCCAATGGCCCTGATACTTCCTGCAATTTCACACTAATTCTATATTGTCAACCTTAACAGAGAAAGTCCACCTGCAACTACTTTGTTCTAAGTCAAGTCCCTTCCCAGTTTGGTTAAGGCAATATCTCCCTGTCACGAATTCTGCCAGTGGCCAGTGGTGTTCTTCCTTCTCATTCCAAAATCCAGTTCCACTATGTACTAAGAACTTCTTACTCAATAACCAAACAAGTTCAAGTGCAACCAGCACCCATAGCCACATGCTCAATCCTTGAGCCCCCCCCACAAATCCATCAGTTAGTTACATTGAAGGTATTAACAATGGTTTGAATTAAGTTCTGAAAAGTGTTTTCCTCTTCAAAGAAGGTATCTAAAATAGGCCTGATAAAACAATAGGCTCAAATTTAAGAGGGATGCTCTCAGAACCTGTTATCTAAGGCACATTTCTGTAGGATTGTAGTCTTGACCAGAGCCTAGAAAGTGAAAGGGGCCAACCCCAGGGAGTGACACAGTAATTGCACCCAGGAATGGGTCCCATATGGAAATCCCTTATGTTATACAATTATACCAGCTAGGAAGCAAAGGAGTGATAACAAAATTATAACAGAGGGGAGAATACCAAGAATCCTCCACCTCCTGAACAAGGTGTTGGAGAGTCCATTAGTCCTATATTTGCTTAAAATGCAGTTTCAATTCATTCGTGGGTTCAGAGTACACAATCCATTCTTTTGGTTGATTCACCAATCTTTTTACTCTGGTATGGTGCATCCAACCTCACTCCTGGGTCCACACAGCAGTGTCTGAGTTCAGGAGAAACTGAAACAGTCCTTCCCAATTCGGAGTCACCTTTCCTCCTTCCATGTCTGTTATCAACACCCAATCCCCTGGTTCAAATTTGTGGACTGCAAACCCTAAAGGAGGAGTCTGTGCAATAAGTCCCTTTAATTGAATGCCTTTCAAATGTTGGGCCAGTACCTTTACATATTCCCTGACAAACTTATCCTTATTATCTAAACTAGGATCCCATTGTTCAACTGGGCCAAGAAATGGATGGCCATACAGCCTCTCATAAGGAGATATCCCGATGTCCTGTCTAGGCTTTGTCCTGATCCTTAACAATGCAAGGGGCAGGAATTTGGTCTAAGGTAATTGTTTCTCAAGAGACAACTTTGTTAACTGTCTCTTAATTTCCTGATTCATTCTTTCCACCTTGCCAGAGGAGGGTAGATGCCAGGGAGTATGTAGTTCCCAGGAAATTTCTAGGGCTTGAGCCAGGGACTGGAGAACCTTGGAGGTAAAGTGTGTCCCTTGATCTGAATCAATCCTGTCAACCATACCATACTGGGTAATTACTTGTTCTAGCAGAATTTTGCTGACCGTGGGGGCAGTTGCCCTTGAAAGAGGGAAGGCCTCTACTCAGGAGGTCAAATGGTCTTCTATGACCAACAAGTATTTGAGGTGGCCAATAGGAGGCAGCTCAGTAAAATCCATCTCTATGCTCTGAAAGGGCCAAATGTTATAATACAAATGTAGGAGTTTTGGCAGATGATAGAAAGGTTTAATCAAAATTTTCTTTTTTATTTATACATAAATTCATCAGACATTTTTAAAGATTAAAGGGTTCCCCTTGCCATAGAAACTACTATATAGCATAAAAGAACACTATATAGCATGGTATACATAATAAATCATTTCCTTACAAACACAAATGTCAAAAGTAGATACTTTGTAATTTACCTTTTTTCCTTATACATTATATCATTTGAAATAATTAACCCTCAAAGCTTCAAGTATCAGTTCTGTAGAAGATTCCAAGATCTTCAGATCATATCCTGATCTCTCTTGTGAGATTACATATGTGACTAATTGCTTCTTGAATAACTTTAACCTGATTATTTTATGGGTATCTGAAATTCAATATGCCAAAAGAGGAAACATTATCTTTTATTCTCAAATTTCTATCCTCTACCAAATCATCCCATTTTAAGATTTTTATCATTTATATTTTTAATATTTTTTAAAATTATGTGTTCTAGATTCTAGCCTTCCCTCCCATTCTTCTAGTCAAAGAGATGGTAAACAATTTGCTATCAATATATGTGTGTGAAATCATGTTAAATATATTTTTGTATTAGCAAACTCTTAATAATAATAATAAAGCAAGAAAATTATACTTCAACTTGCATTTAGACTTCACAGTTCTGTCTCTAGAAGAGAGTAGCACTTTTTTCATCATGTGTACTTTGGATTTAGCTTGAAACATTGCATTGATCAGAACAGCCAAATCTGTACAATTGATCATCACTACAACATTACTGTAACTGTATGTTATATCTCCCAATTCTTCTGAATTTATTCTGCATCAGTTCATATAGGACTTGGCAAAGTTTTCTCGAAAACACTCTACCCCTTTGTCATTTCTTATAGCACTCCACCACAATCATGGGCTGCAGTTTATTCAACCATTTCCCAACTAATAAATTTCTGCTCAATTTCCAATTCTTTGCCAGCACCAAAAGTCATCCAATAAATATTTGTGTAGACAATATTTTGTAGTAACATACCCCTCTTTGGGTATAGATTTAATATTGCTGGCTCAAAGGGTAGGCAGTTTTACAACTCTTTACCCAGTATAGTTCCAGATAATTCACCAGAATGGTTGAAATAGCTCACTACTCCACTACTCCAGATCAATTAATGTACCTGTTTTCTCTCATCTCCTGTGGTATTTGTCATTTCTGATAGATGTGATGTGGGACCATGAAATCATTTTAATTTACCTTTCTCTAATCAATAATGATTTAGAGCATTTGTTCAAGTAGCCTTAATTTCATCTGAAAACTACCTGTTCATATCCCTTGTGCGGGGGGTCCAGCCTCTGCGGGGTCTCTGGAACCTGACAAGAGGGATAAAGTAAGTGAAAGCAATTGAGTCAACACAAGGCTTTGAAGGCAGAAGCAGGTTGACTGACTGTGTGCTGCTCAGAATTATTTTTATAGTCTCAGAACCATATAAACATCAAGCAAGCAATCTAAGATCATTTCCTTGGTTATAAAAGTTTACAATTTTCATTATCAATCATATAGTTCATGTGGTTACAAGTTTCATTATCAATCATGTAGTTAATTAATTTTTTTATCCCTGCTCAGACCATGATGACCTCAACCTGTCTGTTACCTAGTTTGTTGCTGCATTGTAAAATTATTAATTCATTTAAAGTTATTAATTAAGCAATTCATTTAATGGAATGTTTTTTATGTTTCTATGTATGTAATGTTTTTTGACACTCCCTTGACAACCTATAGTGAAGGTAGTTATGTTTGTCCACCCATCCATTAACTTCTTCAATAATCAATTAACTTTCAACCCTATTTGATAGAAACCACGGTTTCTGTGACTTTTTTATTTTCCCAATAAACTAAGGCTGTTAAAGACACGTCACCTATACTAACTATTCTTTCACCATCTTTATTATATATTCCTGTGTATGATAAGAGGGGCAAAGCTGTTGATTTCTCAGAAATTCTACCTAACCCATTTTGTATCTATTTTCCCTGTATGTATTCTGACATCTCCTTGGAATTCCCAGTGTTGTATTTTACAAAGATTTCATATTGGAATCTTTTGTATGCCTTGGGGGAGGCAGTCCTGTTAAATATGGACAGAGTTTAAAATCTGTTTAATTCAAGAAATTTTCCTGGAATCCTTCCTTTATAGTCATTCCACTCTTAGGATGAGTAAGTTTTGTAATCAATATTAGTCCTACAAATATTGGTATATAATGGAATCCCTATATATATATATATATATATATATATATATATATATTATATATATATATATATATATATATATATATATATATATATAGAAGAAGGAAATGTTGTGGAGTGACCACATTTGCAATGCATTTGCTATTCTGCATCAGAACTCACAAACATCAAAACTAGTTTGATGCCAAAATTTGAAAATTACTACCCATCAATTGGAAATAACCAAACAAGTTCTGGAATTTGTATACTAAGGAATACTATTGCTCTATAAGAAACCATGAGTAGTCAAGGTGTGGCTGCCTTCAGTCTTCTTGCTGTGACTGTGTCAAGCAGCTTAGAGATCCTGGCTCCCAACACCCTTGACCATTTATTGATTGGGAATTGCTTCTTTTTTTATTTATAAATTTGACTCAGCTACTTATACTTGAGAAATCAGAGAAATTTTCTGTAAAAATGTTGATATTGCTTCACTTTCTATGGTACCTTTCAGCAAAATGTATTTTCTCTTATTATCTCTTTTAATTAGGTTTATTTTTTGTTTGATTTTGATTTGTCTGAGATGATGATTGTCAATATCTTCCCTCTGCATTTCAGCTAAAGCATAAGAAACTCTGATCCAGCCTTTCATTTCAAATCTGAATGCCCCTCTATCCCAAATGTGTCTCTTATATATAACATATTGTTGGATTCTAATTTCTCATCCATTCTACTATCCACATGCATTCTATATATTAACTCTTTCCATTCATATTCACAATGGTGATCACCAACTATATATTTTCCTCATCCTTATCTCTCTTTTACTATATCCCGTTCTTCCTTAAAAATCTGTCTTACTTCTGGCCACTGAACTAACAAGTCTGCATTCTCTTTATCATCCCCTCTCTCCATATTTCTGCCTGCTGAAACAGTTTACCAGGATATGGCTATTGTGTACACTATAGCTTCTTTCAGTGGCAGGTGAGAATTAGGTGGATTAGGTGGACATCAAAGGAGGAAAGCAGCCCTGAAAAGGACTGAAAAGCCTCACATCAGAGGTTTTCCTTAAGCATACCCTATACCCTTGACATTCAAAAAGAAGATGCAAAGTTAGGGAAGGTTGCAATCAAAACTGAATTAGTCAACCTATGCCTACCAAAAGCTGTGAATGACAGGTTCATGCCAATGAGCTAGCCACTTGAAGGAAAATAATGTAACACCATCATTAGTGCCTATCTTCCCACCATTAGGAACCCAGATGAAATTAAAGAAAAATTTTATAAAGACCTGGAGACCCTTATCATCAATATACCAAAAGAATACCAGCTTATAATTCTGGGTGATTTTAATGCTAGAGTAGGCTCAGATTACCAGATATGGCAAGGAGTCCTTAGGAAGAATGTAGTTAGAAATAGCAACGGCAACTGTCATTTACTACTGAAGACCTGTGCATCTCAAGACCTCATCACAAACACTATCTTCCATTTATCTAAATGTTATAAAAGATCCTAGATGCAACCTAGCAGTAAGCATTGACATCTAACAGACTATGTTTTTAAAAGGAGAAGAGACAGATAGGATGTGAAAGTAATAAAGGCTATGTATGGTGCAGAGTGCTGGACTGATCACAGTCTCATCTTCTCTAAGCTGAATACTCACATTCAAGCTAAACATCAGTCCCAAGGCAAAGTGACTACCAGAAGAATTAATATCAAGAGATCAGAGTACTTTTCTGAGTGGAAACAGTTTGTAATAACTTGGAGGTAAGGTTGAGTCACCACATAATTGACAAAAGTGGAGTAGAAAAGGAATGGGCAGATTTCAGAGATTTGGTTTACTGCACTGCATTTGCTCTTCTGGATCAGAACTCACAAACATCAAGACTAGTTTGATGCCGAAATTTGAAAATTACTACCCATCAATTGGAAATGACCAAACAAGTTATGGAATTTGTATACTAAGGAATACTATTGTTTTATAAGAAACCATGAGTAGTCAATACTTTAGAGTAGTATAGAAAGAATTACAAGCGCTGATACTGAGCAAAGGAAGAAGAGCCAAGAAAACATTGTACACATTAAGAAGAATATTGTGAGTTGATCAGCTGTGATTGATGCAGTTCTTCTCAGCAATTCAGAGGTCAAGTACAACTCATGGGAGACTTGCTATATGTGATTCCATCCATACCCCAGAACAAAACAACAAAAAAAAACAAGGCCACAGAATCTGAATGTATACTAAATTCACTTTTGTAAAAACATGTCTTATGTTTTTTTCTTCTCATCCCTCATAATTTTCTTTCTTTTTCTTTTTCCTAATTTCTCTCATACAAAATGTACTTATACTATGTAAATATATTAAAGAGAAATTTATATATGTATATATTACTTTTACTATATTGTTTGTTGCTTTGGGGAGCTGTGATGGAAAGGAAGGGGGTAAAAAAAATGGTTAATATAAATTTGCAAATGTATGATTGTTAAAAAACTACCAAAGCATATAATTGGAAAAATAAAATATCAATCTAGGAAAAAAAAGACTGGTTAGATGAAATGGTGCTCAAATCCAAAATACATGTATGATAGGTTGCTTAGGTATTTAGGGTTTTTTGCTTGCTTGTATGTCTGTTTTTCATGTTATTCTGTTAAAGATTATAGTGAGGAAAATTTTATAAACAGTCTGGAAAAGTATAGTAAAATTAGCTGTTCTGAGAGAAAGTAATAGGAAAATTTTCTGACAGCAAAGCATGGAGTCTGAAATATTAAAAGTTGCTTCTCATTATATCTGTGGTGTTATTGGTGAAAAACATGAAATATACTTTATTTATGAACTATCTATCTGATGAGAATGAACATTTAACATTTGCCTGCTTTCATAAGTTAAATAAATTCACCCTTTCAGTATACCAGACGTGGGTGGCCTCTCTGACTATATTTAAACTTTATTTGGATGATGTCTACTCTAACTTATGAACCACTTGAAATTTAAGGGAGTTTACTGGTACTTTAGTAATATACTAATTTGAGCATTGTCATCATTATTCTAAATACAACATGTTCTATATACTGGAATATACTATTTTTTTAAATTTTCAACTTTTCCATGAAATATATAAAAGAAAAAAAGCTAAAAAAGAAAGCTGAACGTTTTACCCTCCACAACCAAAATTGTTTCAAGAAATATTCAAAAGACAGCTCACATATCAGCACCCAGTAACTTGCTTATGGGCAAACCTAGGTAAAATTTTTACATCTTAGTCTAATCTACAATAAAAATCAAAATATATTGAAATTCCAATATTCTGTTTTTTTTTTATGAGAAGGCAATTTCTGGAATAAAGGAAAGGTATTATTAAAGTCATAGAAAGGCAGTCACTCAACTTTTGTACCATATACACTGAATGCTTTGTTCTCCCATACTATGAATTAAAAATATCAGTGAATAGGGGACTAGTGTTTTAGAAAAGAAAACAAGGTCAAAATGAGTTTAACCAATGTAATGATTTTATTAAATTGCCAGCATTCTATTAATATTCTTTCTTTTCATTTGACATGGAGTAAACGTGGATGTCAGTCTAAAAAGCAGATTCCTTCACACTGGCAACACCTTTCATAAACTTCTATAGTAATCATAAAATCAGTCAGATCCTGTAGCAAGAGATACCTAATTAGTAGTAGGAGATAAGAATGCTACTGAAATGTCTGAAAGGGCTTCATGCTTATATCTAATCATTTTATCACATGAAGATATATGTCTTTGGCATGCCTAAATTCAGCATTTGCCCTTGTTCCTGAAGGAAAAGTAATACTCTACTAACTATATTCCCCTAAGAAAATGATTTGCTGCATTTGATATAATAGCAGTACAACATATATAAATGATTCATTCAGAATAATTTAGTTAAAAAGATTCTTAAAAATATATACCCATTATATAATTTCTGAATCTCTTTATTTACATTTGTCTGATTAATCAGTGGTCCCATTAGAAATATGAGTTAGTATTCTCCAGTATATCCAGTTAAACTGCATTGAAATTAAACTATTATTTACTAGGATGAAATAAGCAATTTCAGATGTCAAAAATTGTTTTTTCAAAGGAAAGAAAAGTAGAAACTGATTAAGACTACGAAATTCCATTTCTCTTTTCAAAATTGATTTCAAGAAAAATAAAAATCTATCATTATCCTAACCTAGATAACTATATATTAAAAGAATAAGATAAACTTCTTAAAGAAATACCATAGCAGGAACAGCCAGGGGTTACAGTGGAGAGAGCACCAGTCCTAGAGCCAAGGGGATATGAGTTTAAATCCAACCTCAGACTCTTGATACTTGCTAGCTGTGTAATCACTTAACTCTTTTGCCCCACCAAAACCAAAGAAAGAAAGAAAGAAAAAAAAAGAAAGAAAGAAAGAAAGAAAGAAAGAAAGAAAGAAAGAAAGAAAGAAAGAAAGAAAGAAAGAAAGAAATGACATAGTATATTAATTTCTGTCAATCTTATGGGAACTGAAAAAGCTAGTCTAGCAAATGTATCACATGTGTTTTAGACAATGAAAAAAGAAAAGTGATATAATAAGACATTTTGCTAGGTAAAACCTTAAAATATCTAAATTAAAGCTGGTTACATGAATTAGATTTCTAACTATGCAAAGACTAACCAGATTTCCTATTTATGAATAAGACTAAAAGATTTCATATATTTAAACAGATTCCATGTTTGAATAACCAAATTAAGGTTTATGAAACAATGGTTATCCTGACCCCCACAGAAAGGTGTGTTACCTCTTACCCTTCATGTGAGGTTCTTTACTACCCTTAAGAAGGTTATGGTATGGTTAGGCCTCTACTATTGACTATAAATTGTTACCTGTACTTGCAAGGTTTTTCTTCATCCCAGTTCCATTTATCCATCTAACAAGCTGCTTACCTACTGACTTCTTGGGACTACAGAATAAAAGTAGGGAACAGAGGAAAATAACACCTTCCTCTTCACAAGTTCAGTTCATGGAACCCTTGTACATAAACTTAAGATTTTCACTTTTTCTGGATGCTTTAGAAAAGAGAAAAATGTGTCCCAGTCTAAACCAGAAAGCACATGGTTTCTCTTCCTTAGGTGACCTAAACATGTCCTTCCATTGTATTCATTTATAAAAGAAAGCAAATGTGTAACCCCCAAATAGGACCATCACCACAACCTCTATCATATCATTATTCCTAAGAAAGTTGTCATGGAAGCTATCAAACAAATCACAGAATCAATCACAGAATTTGAGAGTTGGAAGAGACCCAGAAATAATCTAGTTAGCTAATATATGAATGGAATCTACTATAACTTTGCTGATAAATGATTATCCAATTTCTGTTTAAAGACAAGGAGGGAGAATGCATCTGAAGACTACCTTTGGGTAGCACAATATTTAAGGAAATATTTTCTTTATCAAGAGTAAATTAGCCTCTTTACTAATAGATATTGCTTCTGATTCTGCCCTCTGGGTTCAAACAGAAGACATTTAATCTCACTTCAAGAAGGTCCTTCAAATATATTAAGAAAGCAGTCATGGGGTTGGCTAGGTGATGCAGTGGATAAAGCACCAGCCCTGGAGTCAGGAGTACCTGAGTTCAAATTCGGCCTCAGACACTTAATAATTACCTAGCTGTGTGGCCTTGGGCAAGCCACTTAACCCCATTGCCTTGCAAAAAAAAAACAAACTAAAAAAAAAGCAGTCATATCTTCCCTGAATTTTTGTCTTCAAACAAAACATGTCCTAACTCCTTCAGTCAATTGTCATATATCATGGGTTCAATGACCTTCATTATTTTTTTGAATATACTCTAGATTTTCTTAAATTGTAGCACCTAATACTGTCTGGAAGTAATAATATTATTATCTTCCTAAGTCTATAAGGTATGCCTCTCTTAATGAAGCATGAGATTTTATTATTCTTTTATTTTTTTTGCCAATTCATTACACTGCTAAATTGTATTGAAAATATACTCATATTGAGTACACAAATAACCTAATTAATTTTTCAGAACATCTATTACGCATCTATGCCTCCCCACCTTAGGATTGCGAGGTTGAATTTCTTTAACTTTAATGCAAGACTATATTTTCAAGAATTGCATTTTATTAGATTTAGTACTTAATATTCTAGTCTTTTAAGATTTTTTTGAATCCTTACTTTTTCATACATTTCAACTTTGAGTCTCAACTTCTCAACAGTTGAGAACTTAAGTGAATATATAATCATCAAACATAAATTCTCCATTAATGGAAAATAATATCACTGCATTTTCTCCATAAGAATAATATGAGATATTGTATGCAAAGCTTTGCTAAAGGGGTGATTGGTGGGGCAGTGGATAGAGCACCGACCCAGGAGTCAGGAGTACCTGAGTTCAAATATGGCCTCAGACATTTAATAATTACCTAGCTGTGTGGCCTTGGGCAAGCCACTTAGCCCCATTGCCTTTCAAAAAAACAAAACATTAAAAAAAAAAAAAGCTTTGCTAAAAACTAGATTAACAATGTCTATGTGGTTCCTTTAATCTGCACACTCCTGTCCAAAAAAGGGGGAGGGATGATTTTGACAAACATGACTTGTTTTTGTTAAAGTTAAAGTGGTTCTTTGTAATCACTGCTTTCCTTTCTTGCTATTTGCCAATAAATCTTTAAGTGTCCCTTATAGAGCTATCTAGGACTCAAAGACGAACTCATTTTTCTTCAATTTAAAATCTATTCTTTTCCCAGTTTTGAAACTCAGGACAACATTAACCCTTCCTCAATCTTAAGGGATATCTTTTCTGTTTTTAATGATCTTTCAAATAACTCTGATAAGGGCTCTGAAATCATGACCACCAATTTATTTCAGCACCTGAGATTGTAGCTCATCTTGGTCAGCTTATTTGAATTCATCAAGGGCAAAAAGGGCCTCTTTATTTCTTTATTTATCTTGGGTATTTATTTGCTTTTAATTATTTTTCTTCTATTATATCTGGTAAAACCACAATTTTATTTGTAAAGAGAAACAAAATGAGAAAAAGGAGTCATTTCCTTTCTTTAATTTTCTATTTTATCCTAATATAAATATTTTAAAATACTTACTAGCCGTGTGACTCTAGACAAGTCACTTAACTCTGTTTATCTCAGTTTTCTCATATATAAAATGAGCTACAAAAGGAAATGGCAAATCATTCCATTCTCTCTTCCAAGAGAAAACAAAAACTGATGTCATGAAGCATTGAACATAACAGAAACAATTAAAAAACAATAAAGTTTTTCTTTTTATTAAATCTCCCTCTAAGTATTTTTTATTATCCTTATTCACTCTAGTTTCAGCTCATTCAAGGCATCTAGAAATTCCTCATATCATTTATTATAGTACCACATGGCATCCTTAATTTAATCTTCTCTTACCAGTCTAGCACATCCATATTTTATATATTTGTTTAAAATCTGAGTTAATTGCTGAGTTCTCTGTCCATTTACATAAGTCTCTCTGGATGAATGCTATTATTTCTCCTCAATAGATTTTATTTTTCTTTGATTTCTTTATAGCTTTATTCTTGAGGATCTACCCATCCTCCTAGAATGACTTCTGTAGATAATTTTAGTAAATAGAATTTTATCTATCCCTTTTCTAAATCCTTTGAAGTTCGAGAGTTGATTTGTAAAGGGATATGTAGTACATTCCAAACCATTTTTCATTCCAGTAACTTGGAAAGGAATTTTCACCAAGGTTTTGGGGACTATGATTCATCAGTCTCCATGATTACTCTGCAATCATGCTGAGTAAATAGGATAAACACTGTCCCTAGGACTATAAGCAAGAGATGGATTTTTATAAAAAGAGATGGATTTTTTTTTGTATAAGGTGTTTATAGGTGAGGAAGCAAGAGCAAGGAAAGAGTGAACATGAAGTATACTGAGGGTAGTCAGAAAGCGAAAGCGTAGATCAAGCTAATCTAGAAGAATAACAATTGGTAAAAAAAGAATAAAATCCAATCTCTTCTTTTTCTCCTACTTCCTTAGTTAATCAGTCAGTCAACAAGCATTTATTCCGTGCCTATTTATGTGACAAGTACTGTGATGAGGATGCAAAAAGAGACAAAAGAAAGTCCTGATCCTCAAGGAACTCACACTCTAACAAGAGAATATGTACAAACAAGATATGTACAAGAAATATAGGAAATAATTAGCAAAAGAAAAGGACTAGAATTGAAGTTGGGAGAGAAGATGGGTTATTAGAGGGGATTTGAAAGATTGCAGTGAAGAGAAACTTCAGGAAGGCAGATGTGCTAGCAGGCTATTGGGGTGAGGTCTAAATATTCTTACACTTGGTCATGTGGCCAACCCTAAGATCATGAGGGTCTGCACTAGTATTATAACAGTATCAGAGGAGAAGGTGGGGTATAGGAGACATGTTACAAGGAAAAAGAAGGTGATCAACAGTGTTGAAACCTATAGATTGATCAAGAAAATGAAAACTGAGAAAAAAGATTGGATTTGACAATTAAGAGATCATTGGAAACTTTGAAGAGAGCAGTTCCCATGATGTGATGAATTTGAAAATCCTATTTTGAGGGGGATAAAAGTATACATGCTAGGGAAATTTTTATCCATTGTTTAAACATCAATCTTTTGACTTCTCAAAATAACTAGGAGGAGGGGTGAGGAAGAAACCCATTTATAATTTCATGTAATAGTGTATTATGCCTTGTGTCAGCTATACTTTTCTATACAACTGATAAATTACAAGATAATTAGCAGTGAATTATTTCTAATCCTCAGAATGAAGAGGAGTAAGATTTAGAATGGAAACCAACTCATATTAGCTCAAGACAATGGAGGGAATGGAGATCTTTGCACTTTTTTATAATTACTAAGTATATTTCAGAGTCCACTAAATAAATTTTCAAGTGTGGGAGAAAATTTATAAACAAAAAAGACTTTTTGGAGCTTATACAACTAAAAAAGAAACTTATTGGAAGTGATTTAATTGTTCTTGAGTGCATTTCTTGGCATTACTTCTTGACTAGCATCCAATTTCATTTAGTCCATGCCCATTTTCTCTATTTCCTATGCTTATTAGTGTCCTAAGCAAGTGAATGAATGGTATTTTCCATCTGATTACACTTCCTAAAATACTTGAGTCCAATCTCTCAACTAAAGAATTCTGTTTTTTTATCTATGTCACAAAGAAAAGTCAGAAAAGAAAAGAAAGAATTGATAGCATAGAGAGCACATCAGACTTCTGAGAAAGATCAAGGTAAGAACTATAAGAAAAAAAACAATTTTAGCAGTACCAAAGAGGAAAGAAGAAACAAAAATCAAGAAAAATATTGTTGAAGTGATTTGGAATATTTTCTGAATTGATGCAAAATAAAGTGAGTAGAATGACAAAAACATACTACAGCATCAATATTGTAAAAATAAATAGTCTAAAGAACTTGGATCAACGCAATAAGCTATCATGATTCCAAAGAATTGATGATAAAGAATGCTGTCCACCTGACAGTTGTTGGACAGATATTCAAAAGGAGACACACATTATTGAACATGACTAATATAAAGATTTTGGGGGGCTTGATTAGACTTATTTATTGCAATGATTTTTTTTTGCTCTAGCTTGACCTGGAAGAAGGTAGTGAGAAGGAAAACTAAATTCTTGATTAAAAAAAAAGAGCAAGAGTAGTTTAAAGAACATAGAGAAAAAGAAAAAAAAAAGTTAAACATCATTTTGCTTAAATAAATCTTAAATAGTGATAGCTTGCGTGAGCCATCCAAGAATAATATAATATAGGAAATAAAATGATTATACCCCTTTGTACAGAGATATAGATACTTTGTTTTATGATTCCTTTCATATTTACATTTTCATGATTTAACTAATTGTTTCTTGCAGGTTTTATGGGTCCTCATATGCCTAGAAATGACTAATATATTTTATAGAAACTCAGATGAGAGTCAGAATAGATGACACACAGAAAGTGATAATATAGTAAAGGAAACTAATTATATTGAACTAGTTATTGATTTTAAGTTCCTTTCAAGAACCTCTGAATAATGGTCAAATTAAGAACCCTCTGAAGAAGGATAGTGATAATCAGAGATTTAGATCTCCAAAGAACCTAAAAGACTTCAGTCTAGCCTCTTTATTATGCACATGAAGATAGTAAATAAAGATTAGGTATTAAGTGTTACAGGTAGGATTAGATGCTATATTAACTATAGGCAATGCTTTTCCTAAATTACCACAAAAAATTAAGTCTTTGCCAACATTCTATTTCTTTAATTATTTTGTTTTATTTTTATTGGCATCTTCATCTGTGAGGAAGTTTAGAAAATACCTGAATGTCATACCTTAGTGAATATATTGTATATTCATATATACAGTTATGTATATACATATTGTTATAGATCCTTTGTATTTGAAGAGGATCATGACATCTGAAATGAGATGCCATGACATACAAGTGCATTAAATTCAAGTAAGAGAGAATTATGCAAAGTCATCAGCCTTGCTCTCCTCCAGAGACATCTGGGTACAATAGACAGATATGGATTGGAGTGATTAGAGATGGCCCTTGGCCTTTTTAAACTAAGGTTTTTAACAACTCTCAGGCTAAGTGAGGCAACTCCCATTTAGGGGAAATGAAGCAAAGAATGGTCCTGTTTTGGTCAGAAACTCTGAGGTTCTTCTCCTCCAAGATTGACAAAATATAAATGAAAACAAAAAGAATGACATATTTATTACCATTGTAGAAAATTATTTAGCTAAGATGAGGCTATATATATATTTTACATATCAAAAATTAAGTTTGTACATAGCAAAATACAATCTATCAAAAATGAAAATAAATTTAATTTATAGGATAATGAATAACTTTTATTTCAATCTATTCAAAGATTTTTTAATTCGCTAAGTTTAAGATAATAATGCTATAAATAACATAATTTAATTATAATATTGATTTTTATCAAAATAAACATAATTATATGTTTACATTTGCATTATGTATATCCATAGACACAACTATAAACATATGTTTATATAAGTGTGTATGTAGTATGTATGTACGTGCACATATATATATATATATATATATATATATATATATATGTTTATATATAACAGCTGTTCTGTAATTTCTTGTCTTTAGAGTTGCCCTAGGAATTGAGGGGTTAAGTGATTTGTAGGTCAAAACAGGACTTGAATTTAGGTTTTTGCTACTATAAGGTCAATCTCCTACCCACCTTGCATGATATCTCTTTGATAGTATAGTTACATAAAGGGGTTAGTATAATTATGAAATGGAGGGCAGAACCATTTTCAAATAGCTGGAGACGAACATGAAATTTTAAAGCCCTAATAGAATAATTTTTAAAAGCCATTTTCAATTCTTTATGTAATTATCCCATTTGAATACATTTAGGTCTAAGAACTTCTAATTATATGACTGCATTTGAGAGAAAGCTATTATAAACAACATTATAATATATTTCTAAAATTTCTCTGCCTTTGAAAAGCACCAAAGGTTATTCATTAGTTCATTCATTTTAAAAGTTGGGGGAAATTATGCTAGTGACTTTTTAGTAAGCCAAGTGTGAAAAAGGGTCTTTCATGCATCATAGAATTCCCAGATGCTTTTTATTTGCTTGGATGATTCAATTGGTTTGTTTACTTAAAGATCATAATTCCGTGGATTCATCCTAATTTGAAGACAAGTGCTGTTTCATCCTTTTGACCTCCTATTTTTCTTCTGTCATTAAACAAAGGTTTTAGGATTAAACAAAAATAGCAGTTAATGCAACTAATTACGGAAACATCACAATTCGATTATCACTGAATCCTTTCTAAGAGATGTGATTAGTAGCAGACCTAAAGAATCTCAATTGATGGTAACAGCTTGCAGTGTTGGTTCTTTGTCTGAGCACTACTTCTCACCACACAACATTCAGGTAACAAAGTCCCCTTCAATTTACCTTACCAGTAGAAGAGTAAATAAGTTCCCTTATATGCAGGATTAACAAATAGTCTGTGGTTTATTGTACTTGCAATTTAAATGTAAAAAATATGAATGTATTTATGTGGGTATATATATATATATATATATATCTGTATCTATCAATATATCTATATAGTTTAGATGCTCAGAGATGTTGATATAATATATGGTGTAAAAGATGATTAATCAGTAAAACATGTTTGAGCATGCATCCTCGTTATGTATGATTAATTACATAATTTATGTTTACTTATTTATAAATTCTATATTTGAGTTAATGTCATTTTGACTATTATAAATATCTAAATTAAAGGCAAAGGACTTAATGGCAGTAATTTCAAGGGTGAGGGCAAGAGAAAGAAAAAAGGAAAAATTAAATTTACTTGATAATATTATTTCATATTTTAAAATATGCAATAGAATAGAATAGAAAAATATAATAGAAAATATGCAATAGAATGGAATAGAAATATAATACACAGTAGATCTGCAGTTTCAAGTATTTTTTAAAATGAAGTAAAAAATAAAAATAATTAATATATATATATTTAAATATACAGTATTACCCTGATAATTGTTCACAATATATGTAAATTATATATATATTATATATATATTATATTATATATATATTATATATAATAAATTATATATAATAGCATAAATAAAGAAGATGAAGATGAAATAAAATTTTAGCTAGGGTATCACTAGGGAGGCAATAGAATTTATTGAGGAGACTTCTACTAGGAAAATCACTTTAGCAGATGCATGGAGGATGGATTGGAATGGAGAAACAAGGAAAAGATACTAGTTTAAAGGTTATTATATTATTCCAGAGAAGAAATGATGAGGGTCTAAAAGAAATTATGGTTGTGTGAATAGAGGAGGGAATATTATGTAAGAGATGTGGAGGGGAAAATGATGAAATTTTGCAACTGACTGGATAAATGAGGTGGAAGTGTGCTGAGTTACTGAAAAAATGATAGTGACCTTGGAAATAATAAGAAATCCTGGAAGAGGAATATAATGGGAGAAGGAGTTAATGTAATTCTGTGATCTGTACAACACATCCATACCTGCTTATCGTGTGTAATTGACTCTCTTACTGTTCATAGTTCTGTAGTGCAAAGCTTTCCCTCCAAGGTGTTCCAGCCAAGCCATAAGGTTATCTGGGAAGCAAGGGATGTGTATTATCAAGGTAATAAATTTTCAATTTGACTTCTCGCCAATTTTGTTGCATTGCCTGGGAAACACATAGGAATCTATATCCCAGCTATAGCAGCTAAGCAACTTGAGGGGCTATACAGTTCCTAAGGGAGGAGAATGGGAGTTCGAACAGTTTTTCTTTTTTTTTTTTTTTGGCAAGGCAGTGGGGTTAAGTGACTTGCCCAAGATCACACAGCTATTAAGTGTCTGTGCCTGGATTTGAACTCAAATCCTCCTGACTCCGGGGATGATGCTCTATCCACTGCATCACCTAGCTGCCCCATGGAGCTTGAACAGTTTTGTAAGAGGATTGAGGAATAGGTTTATGAAAGGTGGGGTTGGAGATAAGTAACATGATGGGTTATCATGCTGTCTATCCCCCATTCTCTGATGGTTGATTAAATCATTCTTGTCACTGCCAAGTCAGATTCTCCTGAGATTTAACAATGGATCCCTCTTGCAGAATTACTAGTAGAGATAGTTCAAGGAAGTAAAGTAAAATGGAGGAAGGTTTTCTGAAGGAAAATCATTTGAAGTAAATGGTTATCTATGGAATAATAGCAGATAAAATTTGCACTAAAGCTAAAAATTTGCACTGTTAGTAATCTGTGAAAAGCAGATGTTTTCAGAATTCCCCTGAGTGACAAATATATGTAAAAACAAGAGATTTATACATAAGGTCTTCAGGATTTGGTTTCTTTGCTACTGGGGATACTTTGTTCTCTTATTCTACTTTGGTTCCAAAGTATACTAGGACAGACAGGTTTTGAATCAAAAAGTTTGATCAGGCCTCTCAGTAGAGATTCTACTAATACTTCATAAAATTGTCCTAGATCTTTGCAAAAACTGAGATCATGATAAACAAGTGAAAAGTAAAAATGTTTCACAAGTTAACATTACAAAATGAAGACTGCCAAGCAAAAAAGGAGTTTGTAGAAGTTGGTCACTTTTGTTTAAAAAAAACCACATATTTAAACATAGAGGTCTATGTATTGTACTAAGATGAAAGGCAAATAAAACTTTTAATTTTGAGAGGGCCTCTGAATTCAACTCATTTAAACATTTTATGTTTACATAAATTGTTATTTATATATTTTTATTTTTATGTCACCTACATATTTCATTTCTTTATTGCCCTTCCAAAGATAGCCCTGCAAAACAAAATTACATAGATTTTGGTTGTTTACAAACAAAAATTCATATTTCAAAATGTTTTTCTCATTTTTTAAAAGTCATGTAAACCTAGGGAAAGGATGCTAAAACATTTTTAAAGATATTTTATTAGTTTGGCATTAGCCCAGAAAAATGTCTTCTTTTCTGTTTTAGTGAAGTACGCTCCACCTCTGGTCAGTAATCTGACATTCTTATAGTTTAAGCCAGCCCAGAAGTCTATTTCTATTCTTGAATACCATCTTCTCTGTCAACTGTTTATTTCCCAAATCAGTTTTTCTCTTTTTGTATCTTTTGTATATAAAATGTTCAACAGTAAAGTATACACAACCTGTCTTCCTATAGACTTCAGATTTTCTCTCAAGATTCATAATTATAAAAAATAGTTTTTATGTTCTATCTGGCATTATTGTTTATAGTATCCAAATCTATCCAGTGATAAGTCATATGATGGGTTATCATGCTGTCTATCCCCCACTCTGATTGGTGGTTGATTAAATCATTCTTGTTACTGCCAAGTCAGATTCTAGTTGAGAAGTTGGCAGTGGTTACCCGTCTTTATGTCTGCAGATGTTCTCTTGATTGTATTATCCAGAAAGACAATAGATCTGTTGATGTTACCAAGTTTAAAAAGCAACTTCCTCAGTACCACTGAGTAACTATGGCCCTTGCTGAATAATCTCTCACTTAATGGTTCCAATAACTCTATTAAGGTATTTTTTTCTAATCAATTAGAGATTGTGTTAACCACACTAGTTAACTCACATAAATAGTAAGTGTCTGAATCCAGATTTGAACTCAGGTTTTCCTGACACCAGGGCTGGTGTCAGAACACTGTTCCACTTAATTGCCTCTGTAAAAGGTAATTTTTTCTGAAGAAAAAGCATCTGCTTCTTCCTTCTCAAATCTGGATCCCTCCTCTTTAGAAAGAGCCTAAAATCTGCTTTTGAAATCTTAATTGTCCCTTTCTTTGTCTTTTCATCTATAAAACATAATTATTGTAGTGTTGTTGAGAACTGACACCAGAAAATCTGAGCTCAAATCCTATTTCTAAAACCTACTAAAATGTGACCCTGAGCAAGTCACTCAGCTATTATTTGCCTTAGTTTCTATAACTGTAAAGTTGGGTAAGTAATACATCTTTTCCACAGTTGTTGTGAAGATAAATATTTCTAAGACACTTTGACATATAGAAGGCACTTAATAATTGTTTGCTTCCTTCCTTTATTTTTTTCCTTAATAAGGCTCTCATCTCTTATCCTTTAATTAAGAATCTTCTACCCCATCACTCCCTCCATTACTGTGTGTGTGTGTGTGTGTGTGTGTGTGTGTGTGTGTGTGTGTGTATTTCCTTTAGGAAAACTTCATTGTATGTTACAACAAGAATGACAGAAAGAAATGAATTTCTGGAATGTCTTCACCTTTCTTTCCAAGAGGGAGATAAGCCTACATTATAAACACAGATTACAATCACTAAGACATATATAAACAATAAAATTCTTACCCTGGTTCAATCAACTTCATTTCATTTTTCTGAACAAATTCTCGGCACACCCCACCTACCCTTTTACCCTTCAGTAGCCTTTAGTTTCTCAATAAACCTTATCAATTAGCTATTTGCTCCAGTTGTTCCACTCGCCTTATCTTGCCTGGACTACTTTTCATTCTTTAGTGTTCCTCTTCAAGTTGTTCCTCCTTAATTCTCCTAATTCTCCTTAATCGTTACCAGTCTCCAATGTTCTTACTCCTCCTATTAGATTCTTTCACAGAATACAGAAGTAGAAATTGAATCTGGGTCAGATTTCTCCCAAATTGTTTCAAATTTCTACTCCCAATCAAGTCACATATATAATTCTCTTGCTATTTTCTTCTACTCATCTTTCTTCTATTCTCCCTCAGCCATTTTCATGGAATTCAGACATGTAATGTGTCACCTCAATGACCCATTAGAGGATAATGAGTATAGGTGCACACACACTTTCCTTGGTGCCCTTTACTGTTCAGGAAATGGTATTGGAGGCTGGATTTGATCTCAGTTCTTTGACAATGCACTCTAATCATTGTGCTCTAAGAAGTTCAGTGCATAAAATGCTGCATAGGAAAATTTCTATTTTCACTATTTGCCTCAAATTAGAAGATGCCACCCACACATAAAAAATTAACTTAGAGGAAAAGCAATTGACTAACCAAGATCATTAACAAAAAAAAATCTCATCTTTTATGCATAAAACAAGAATATAAAAGAACTAGATTCTGCTTTATTCTTTAAGTAGCTTCAAAATATACCAAATCCATAAATATTTATTGAGACTCTCTATAGGTATTTTAGTTTTGTTTTGTTTTATCTTGTTCTCCATAGAATTCAGAATTGCAGGCATTTTGCCAAAAAGCTACACTATCTCTACAGTATTAATAAACCATGATTTTTAGTAAATGTTTTTCTCCAGGTGATGACTACTGCCTATACTGACCTTGTGTAATCTTGTAAACTTCTGCTTTATAAAAATATCAGAAAAAAAAGGAATTTTTCTGAGACTAGCATATTAATGGTGAAATGTTTACCATTATAAAATGAACCTATTCAACATCTAGGTTTAATCCTGAGAGATTAGGTCTTTCTTTCTGAATGAAAAGGTAATATACTGTATTTTCTTTTCATTAATTTTACCTTTCAAAAACCAGGTAAATATTTTTTAAAAATTATTTTCCTTGTTCATATTTATTAACTAGGAGATGACTTAATAGGTAATATCTATGTATGGGGGGGGGTTAGGTTTTTTTCTTTGGCAAGACAAATGGGGTTAAGTGGCTTGCCCAAGGCAACACAGCTAGGTAATTATTAAGTATCTGAGATCAGATTTGAACCCAGGTACTCCTGACTCCAAGGCTGGTGCTTTATCCACTGCGCCACCTAGCTGCCCCCTATATGTTGTTTTAAGGTTGTCAGAGAACTTTATATATATACTATCTCTTTTGATCCTCTCCACAAATTGTTGAGGTAGATGCCAACATTATCATTGTTTTTGAGCTGATAAAACTGAGATAGAGGGAAGTCAAGTGACTTATTCAGATTCACAGAGATAATAAATGTTCAAACAGGATTTGAATTGAGCCTTTTCAGTTCTAGGTCCAACCTTCTATTCTTTTACCACCTATTTGAGTCAATATTACTTAGTTCTTTTTTTTTAATTTAATAAATTCTTTTAACTCTCACTGGTAATTACAGATATATAAATATATAAATAAGAGCATAATCCAGTGTCACAAAAGATTTGTGATCTCACTGATATAGATGTTCTCTCAAATAATATAGATCATATCTATTTTTGCTTAGTCTGTGTGACATCTATTCCTCTCTTTCCACAAGTTCATCCATGAGGGCTCTACTTATTGTGCTTGGAGGAGGGGGATGCCAGAGGGACTTCCTTATATTCTCTTTGAAGCATTTGGGTAATATTCTGCTTTTGCCTTATTCTAACTTCATAAACTGTTCATTTTTCAAGAACATATATGACTTTGATGATACATAGTATCACTTGAATCAATTGTATTAAGCAGTTATTAAGGTCTAACTTCATGCAATGGACTGTGCTACTAGGAATATAGATTAAAAAAATACGACAGACTCTGATCTCAAGAAGCTCATATTATTTAGAGGAGATAACATATTGCAAATAAGATAGAAAAGTCCCATAGTAATTAGAGTACAATAGAAAAGTATAAAATAATGCCTCTTTTAAAATGCTATTTCCACTGATAAAATCAAATCAGTTGCTGATATTGAACTATTTTACGGTACTAAAGACTTTGGTAACAAGAGCTTTCTTTCATCCTAAGAGATAGTGAGCTCTCTCCAGCACTGGATGTCATTTAACAAAAACTTTAGGACTATTTTTATGAAATATAAAAGAGGAAATTATTTTTGAAGTATCAAGTAGATGAACTACATGTTCATTCAGGTCTCCTTGAACTTTTAAATTCTATGACTCTAAAACTAATTACATGCATAGCAATAATATTGTTGAAGCTGAAAAATATTAAGGCAAATTCAGACACCCAAACAGTGATATGGAATCACTGGGGGTGGGGTGGGGAAGAGAGAGACATCTCTCTACAGCTTGAATAGCATCCTTTTCCATCTATGTACAAGATCAGTTGAAACCAGTTTTTGAATGAGTATAAATGTACAAAACATTATAGTCAATATTTAGGAAATCTTAACCCCTTGACCACTGAAGCACAATGAGGTTGGGTGAAGAGGACATTGGATTTACAATCAGGGATCTGAGTTCAAGCCCTCAGTTTCCCACTAAGAGCAAAACATTTCATATCTTTGAGTCTCAACCTCCTCATCTATAAATAAAGGATTCAAATCCTTACACTTCATTGCTATAAAGGAAGTACCTTGTAAGCTTTAGTTTATATGTAAAAGTGATATTAGATATCTAATTATGTATTTCTAATGAAAATCAGCAGAAACTACAAAGATCTTTTTTGTTTTGTTTTATTTAACAATTTAACAATATTTACATTGAAGAACATGTTAGTTTTGGTGGCTGACCTGTAGCCTTATAAAGGAATTGACTACTCTGAATATTATCCTCATTCCTATGAGAAGTCACAATCATTCATTTGATTTCAGATCAACCTGATCTTCTGGCATCAAACTAACGGAGACTCTTGCATATAGTTTAATTTAAAATTAAATTTTAAAAATTATTGATTTTTAAAGGCTTTAATATTTTGGGCATTTTATATATTTGAAAGGGGTCTTATATTCAGTATGTTAAATAGAGCAATCTAGTTCTAGCTCTCCAGTAAGAGAATTAGTTACCACTTGAACAACATGAGTTCACTTATATTACTGTTCTGTGTTTCTGTCTGTTTCTCTCTGCCATTATCTGTCTCTCTGTGTCTTTCTTCCTCCCTATATCAATTTGTATTTTCCCTTTTTTCCTCTCTCCCTCTCCTCTTTCTCTCCTTTCTTCAATCCCTCCTTCTTCCTTATCCATCTAAGATCTTATTTTCACTAAAAATCTCTATAATTTTGGGGAAGTAAGAAAAGCATGTCTTTCTCTAATACAAGCTCTGACTTTCAAAAAGTAACATTTTGCTTTCCTGAGCATCTTAGTGAGGTGAATATAGAAATGTCTATATATATGTATGTATAAGCATATATATGTATGCATATGCATATATGTATATATGCATATGTATATGTGTAATGTATATAAGCAGATCTATATGCATGCACATGTATTTACACATAAAATACATATATATGAATATGTATACATACATATATAAATGTTTGTTTATTCCTTCCCCTCTCATACCACCACTATCACAATGCATATTGCCACCATCATAATACATATGCAATCCCCTATCTGACTGCTTTGTCAAAGAAGAGTAAAGAGATTTACAAATAGAGCAACCCCATGTTCCAAGGCACCAATGATGCACCTAGTTCCACAGAATAAAAATCTATAAATATGAAAGGGATGTTGGAAGTCACTTATTTCAGTCCCCTAGTTTACAGATGAGGAAGTTAAGACTAAAAGAGGAAAAGATTTTTCTAAATGTTTCAGAGTTAGTGATAGAAAATTGATGAAAATTAGATCTTTTGACTCCATAACCCATGGTCTATTTTTTGTCATGCTGTCTTCTTCATTTAAAGTGTTTGAAACATATTTTTAAAATATTGGTATTTTTGATAATTCAAAAAGCAATCTATACTCCAAAAATATAAATGGCTACAATAACAATTCTATATAATGATTTTTGAACTCCAATTTCTATATTTCCTCTCCTTCTATTCCTTTGATGCTCTGTTTGGGTCTCTATCTCTATATGCAGAACAGTCTCATCAAATATATTTTGAGAGACATTAACCACAGGTAAGAAATGCTAAGTTAAGGCAGACAGTATGAACTTCAATTGGCTCACTGCATCAATTTATTGTTTTTCACAGTCTAACCCCCTCAACAATTTCTTTTAGTCATATATGTGAATTATCCTCAGAATATAGCAGCCATAGCTGTGTGGCCTTGGGCAAGTCACTTAACCCCATTGCCTTGCAAAAAAAGAAAAATCTAAAAAAAAAAAAGAATATAGCAGCCAGCATTGAG
Organism: Macrotis lagotis; assembly: GCF_037893015.1. NCBI lineage: Eukaryota > Metazoa > Chordata > Mammalia > Peramelemorphia > Peramelidae > Macrotis > Macrotis lagotis. The sequence continues at coordinate 67,553,994 of NC_133662.1, forward strand.
ATCCATTTCATACAAAGTACTTTTTGGAGCATAGTGAAATTAAGTACATCTATATTATTTTACTAGTAGAAACCCTAAGTAAATATTGAACCAAAAGATCCTTTGTTTAAGTACATGACTGGGTGGATCTTTAGGACTCATAAAGTTGCTTTAGGAACTACTTCCTATACTCTTCATCATTAAAAATTAACTCAACATTTACATATTAAAGAAGACATCTTTTATACAAGTTTTTTTTTTTAGTTTATTTAAGGCAATGAAGTTAAGTGACTTGACAAGCTCTCACAGTTAGACAATTATTAAGTGTCTGAGACTAGATTTGAACTAAGGTTCTCCTGACTCTAGGGTCAGTGCTCTATCCAGTATACAACCTAGCTGCCCCAAGAAGATATCTTGATAGGCTTTCCTCAGTTCTTTGCAGAGGTAGAGGTTTATAGAGATATGACAACATTTAACAGTGGTGTCAAACTCAAATTGAAATGTCAAAAAGAGTCAAAAAGATTCTCCCTACAGTCTACAGTTAAGACTGCCTGTTTGACACCATTGTATTACATTATCCAATCCGCCCCACCCCCTTTTTTGCTTCTGTGCTATAAGGAAGTAGAAGTAGTAATTAGGGAAATTGAAATCAATGTAAAAAAACAAACAAACAAGAGGTATCAATGGAAAAATTAAGGGGGAGGAGGGAAAATGTACATAAGAAGGTGGTTGATTTCCTAGTTTTAATTTTCTATGCCACTGGCACTCACTTTATAAATGTTTATCTTTTTTTGATCCTTCATATTGGCATGAGATGGGGAAGAAAGGATCTCAAGTCTGATTTTTCCTTTAAGGTCATGTTTAATCTCAATTTTTAAAAGCTTCATTTGTGTGGTTAAGTGTTAAACAGAACATCTAAAAGAAAATAGTCTCTATTCTAAGATAGGTACTTATGATTTCTACTGGGTCCCCAAATCATATCATTGTTAGTCTTCTAGAAAGCTTTGATTCCAAGAATGAGCATAGGCTAGAATTTCCAACACCTCTGATAAACCATGGCTAATGCTTTTTCCAGAACCATGTCTATGTTTCACTCTCTACTTCCTATATGAATGCATACAAAAGTCCACCTTAAAAACAATAAACTTTGGTTTAGGTTTCTGATTTCACTGGTGTGGAAAAGAAAAATAGCAACCTGAAGAGTCTTAACAAAGTAGTGATGTAGAGACAAACAATTTGGTTTAGGTACACACAGTGAAATGTGGGAAGAGTACGTCTTCAACTCATGACTTTTCTACTCTCTCTCTATTAAATTGCACTGCCTCTCATGTTCCTCTTCTCCTTCCCCCAAGTCTTTCATTAATAAAAGGAGCATAGTTTCAAGTTTTGAGATGCAGTTTGGTTATTGGTGAAACAAGATACTAACTAGATGATTTAGTTTAAAGATTCTCAAGTGCCTGCATATGGTATCTTAATCTACCATCGTCCATGTACTTGTTTTTATTATTATGATAATTTTATTCAAAATAATTAGCTGATTTTTGTTTTTATTAATCCTACTTATTTAATTTTGTTCATGAATGACATGCTCATAGATTTCCCCAATCTCCCAAAGAAGTGCATTATATAAATAAACTTTAAAAGCCTTGACCTAAACGGATTTTTTTTTTTTCCCTTTCAGGTCTGTCCTAGATCTTGAAACTCCATCCATTAAAACTTTGTTAACTTTATGTTAAGGTACAGACACCTTAAGAGATCTATTAAAAGTACTTGAATTATCTGGCAGTAGAAGCAAAGTAATATATGTACCAACATCTAAAGATGTATGTCATTAAAAATAACCATAAAAATCAATACTTATATGGTACAGTAGGAATTATAAAACACTTTGCACGCATTTTCTTATTTCAATCATAACAACACTATGAAATTGGTATATTTGCTGTAACACTCAATTTATAGGTAGAAAAACTGAGTCTCAAATCTTGCCCAGTTTCACATAACTAGTCAGGGGTGAGGTGAAATTCAAGATTTTGAAATTTTAAGATATTTCCCATTCTGCATCTAACAATCTATTCCTGGTATGATGCTGCCACCTAGTAGAGAACAGGTTACTCTGAGAATGACAGACAAGAAGTCAGTTTTGGTAAGAAAATGCAGTGCAGAGCGGAGATGCTATAAGAACCTGTGTATAAATAAAGCAAATATGTGTGATTTTCAGGAGTGAAGATCATAACATAATGAAAGCTAAGAAATGTTTGATGGTATGAGAAAAAAATCTCACCAGTTTCACAGAATTAAATAAACTCAGGGCTGGAGGGGACCACAAAAGTCATCTAAATATTCCAGGACATAAATAAATAGTCCCTCTGGAATATATCTCCTTATGCCATCCAACTTTCCTGCTCCAGAAGACTGAGAAATTAGCTACCTCTTCAGGCAAGTCAATCCATTTTCTAATCAACTCTAACAGCTAGGAAGTTCATATTTAATCCAGCTGATATTTCCTTTTTCTTCAGCTTCTTCACAACATCTTTTGGTCTGCTTTTTTATTTTTATTTTTATTTTTTTTTAGGTTTTTGCAAAGCAAATGGGATTAAGTGGCTTGCCCAAGGCCACACAGCTAGGTAATTATTAAGTGTCTGAGACCAGATTTGAACCCAGGTACTCCTGACTCCAGGGCCAGTGCTTTATCCACTATGCCATATAGCCACCCCTTTTAATTTTATTTTTAAAAATTTATTTATTTAATGCAATGGGGTTAAGTGACTTGCCCAAGGTCACACAACCAAGGCAATTGCCACATGTCTGAGGCTGGCTTTGAACTCAGGTGTTCCTGACTCCAGGCTCAGTGTTCCATGATCTGTCTTTTAGAAGAAAATGCTTTTCCTCTATTATTTTAGGGTTGGTCAAGTCTTTGTTTAATGGGGTGATCAGGAATTAAGGACAATTTAATAGAATTTAAAGTACTTCCAATTTTTTCTTTAGATACATAAAGATCATAGTGGCAACACTCTGCAGATAAAATGGACTGAAGGAAACACATGTATGTAGGAATCTAACCAAAGTGAAACAAGAAAGAATTGTGAAGGAATAGAATGAGAGATAAGATATAGGACCTGCTTGAGAGAAGTCCACATCATAAATTATGGAAATTTGCTCTATATAATACACTGAAGTGGTAAGCTAACATCCACTTGTAGAGTTCCAAGGAGAGAGAAGCTACCACTTTTCTAGGCAGCCCATTCTACATATGGTAGATTCTAAAAATTTTAGAAATTTAAAAGAAAATTAGAAAATTGTGAGAAAAATTTTGCTTACATTAAATTGAAACTTGTGTCTTTGAAACTTCCATTCATTGATTATTCTTCTTCCCTCTTGGGACAAAAATGACAAGTCAAATCCCTTTTCCACCTAAGGAACCTTCAAATATTTAAAAAGAACTCTAATATTTTACCTGACTTCCCCTACATAGTTACAAAATTTCCAGGGCATCTGAGGTTCATTTAAATCAGGAATTCTTACCTGAACCTCTATATAAGAGGTTTCAAGGGATGGGTAGAGGAGAAATCACATCTCTATTTTTACTATTTTTTCTTTCCTTTGTAATAATATATTCTTTCTTTATACATTTCTGAGAAAGGTTATATGAATTTTCTTAGATTGTCAAAAGACTCCATTAAGAAGTGTTCTGGTAAATATATGATGACAAATTCTCAAAACTCAAACTGTTCAAATTATATATTTTAAGTTTTATTGTCATTAATATTTTCTTCAGCACTTTCTTAAGTCTTGACAATATACAAAACAATAAATGAATCCCTGATTAGTAGTTTTTGATTTCCAGTATGTCAGTGTTCACATTGAAAATATAAGTATTTTCTCTAACAAGACAGCTTGAGAGAACTGTATCATGTGATACAGGCATGTGATAGAAGAAAAAAATTTACAAAGCTTCAAAAGTTACAAAACCCTAATGCAAAAGAAGAAAGTTGAATTTTGATTTCTTCCTTATTTTCAGGTAAGGCAGGGACAGTGAGGGTTTGAACTTAGAGCAAGGACTGAATCAGAAAAACAAAAGCAAGGTGAGTGGCAAAGTCTTAGTATAATTCATCATAGACAAGAAATTGAAAGTTCTAATCTACATAGGGCAAATCTAATTTAATCACATATTATACTACAAATAAATTCTGATGTCTGATTACAGAAATTTCATCAATAGTTTATTTGTAATGTAAAGTAGAGACAAATCAGCAAGAAATGTTTATTATTTTCTTCTGATTGTCTATTTGTAATCCTGATAGATGGGTAGCAATTCCATGTACAAATGGTTTTTTTCTGTCCCTTTGATTCTCTCTAACTCAATATATGTGTATTAGAAAAATGGAATAATGTGTTTAAGATAGATAGGTTCTTGGGGCAGCTAGGTGGCCCAGTGGACAGAACACCAGCCCTGGAGTCAGGAGTACCTGGGTTCAAATCCAGCCTCAGACACTTAATAATTACCTAGCTGTGTGGCCTTGGGCAAGCCACTTAACCCCATTTGTCTTGCAAAAACATAATTAAAAAAAAGACAGGTTCCTTGTATAAACATTGATTTGTTCATTCATTCATTCATTCATTCATTCATTCATTCATTTATTTATTTTCAGCCATTTGTACATGCATATTTCCAAAGTTACAAAGTTTTCCTCCACCCTCCCTTCCCACCCCCTTCCCCTCAGTTTCAAACAGTTGGGTAAGCTTTTTTTACATACATATTTTGTGAAACAGATTTACAAATTATTAATTTTGGGCATAAGGAATTAGTATTAAAGGAAAGAGATGTATAAGAGATAATTTTTATAAAGTGTTCATCAGATTCAGTAGGGTATTTTTCCCCCCTGTGTTTTGTTTTGTTTTGTTTTTATTCCTCTGTTTAAGTATAATATAGTCCATAATCTGTCAAATATGGTTGTCCTAGCTCTCTGGACTGCCCAGAGGGGTTGCTTCATCAAGGTTGTTCATCTCATAATGTTGATGTATAAATTGTTCTCTTAGCTCTACTCCCTTCACTCAGCATCGTATTTGGTAAGTCATTTCATGCTTCTCTAGAGTCTGACCATTTATTGTTTCTTATAGAACAATAATGTTCCATTGTATTCATGTACCATAACTTGTTTAGCCATTCCCCAATTGATGGGAATCCCTTCAGTTCCCAATTATTTGTCACTACTAAACAAGCTGCTAAGAATATTTTGGAATATATATAGGACTTTTCCCAATTTTTACAATTTCTTCTGGATGTAGTCCTAGAATTGGAATTGCTGGGTCAAAGGATATGAACAGTTTTATTGCTCTTTAGGAATGGTTCCATATTGCTCTCCAAAAAGGTTTGATATGTTCACAACTCCACCAGCAATGCATCAATGACCTAGTCCTCTCACAACCTCTACAACATTGATCATCTTCCCTTTAGGTGTGAGATGATACCTCATTGTTCTTTTAATTTGCATTTCTCTAATCAATAGTGATTTGGAGCATTTTTTCATATGCTTATATATAGCTTTAATTTCTTCATTTGAAAACTGTTCATATCCTTTGACCATCTATCAACTGGAAAAATGACTTGTGACCTTATAAATTTGATGCAAATCTCTATATACTTTAGAAATGAGACCTTTATCAGAGCTCCTGGTTGTGAAGATTGTTTCCCAGCTTTCTGCTTTTCTTCTAATTTTAGCAGTGTAAATTATAAGTGCAAAAGTTTTTTAATTTAATATAGTCAAAATCATTCATTTTGCAGTTTATAATGTACTATAATTTTTGTTTGGTCATAAATTTATCCCTTTTCATAGATCATATAGAATACATTTTGGTCTATTAATTTATCTGTGGTATTACTATTTATGTCTAAATCCTGTACCCATTTTGACCTTTGAGATATGGCTCTATGCCTAGTTTTTGCCTTACTGTTTTCCTGTTTTCCCAACAATTTTCATCAAATAGTGAGTTCTTATCCCAGACAGATTTGTTTTTACCATAAAAATGTTTTTTTGTTATAATAGGTTGTCATTCTTAAAATTGCAGAAAATTTAAAACATACTTTACTATAAGTTAATAGCAATAGTTATTTATACAGAACAGTAAGTTTCACAAAGTACCTTATATTTTATACCTTTTGATCCTCACAATATACATAAAAGATAGGTATTAATATTATACTTATTTTGTCAAAGATGAAGCAGAGACAGACCGAAGTGGTCATTTATCCAGGGACACAAAGCTACTAACTGTCTGAGAATGGGATTGAAATTACATCTTTCTGACTGGGGGTCCAGAACTTTGTCTACTTGGCCACCTATGTTGACCTTTATTCTCAGAGGCCCAATGATATCAGCAGGGCAATAACTTGACTTATAAATGAACTGACTGTCTCATAAAATTATTTAAAAAATCAACAGTGAAATAAATCATTTTAAAATAAGAATTTTATATAAGAATTCACTTTTAAATGAATGACTGGCTCATAAAAGTAAAAAAAGATCAATATTGAAATTAATCATTTTTAAATAAGAATTTATATAAGAACTTTCCATCCTAAATCCTACTTGTTTCCATAGTGAATAGATCTTAGTGTTGTCCAAAGTTGCATCATGAACAACTTATAAAATCCTGGAGATTGTAGGAAGAAAGGATTTCACCACAGTCTGGGTTCCCTTAAGTTTATGCTTCTCCTTACTAATGTCATATGATTAAGTAGAATAAAGTGAACAGGAATTAAGGAAAACAGATTTGCCACAATCTCAACTGCTAAGGGGGAATCTTGATTTTTGCTTTAGTTTTTTTACATTCTTTGAATATTTTTATTAAATGACTTATTTTGAATAAATAATTTCTCCTTCTGTAAAATTAACTTCATGAACCATCGTTCTGTACTATTTAGCTTTTAAAATGCATGCTTTTGATCTTTTTTTTCTTTAAGGTGCCAAAGCATTGCCAGATTCCATTTTGGGAATAGTCACAGTGCTGCTATGTATCACTGTCAACTCAAAAACAAAATCTATGATAACTAAGATCAGTCAAGAAAAGAAAATAATTCTAACTCAAAACAAGTCTGTTCCATACATTCAAGTAAAAACAGAAGATTTAGTTACTTACTGTTGGGAGCTAGAATTATTTTTTTAATTGTATTATAGGAAGAAGGTAATGTTATACTTTATGTGGTACATAACATAAGTGTATTTAAAATGATATGTATGACAATATTGAAGGTCAAAAGTCAAATAAAAAGGCCTTCATGAAATAATAACAATGCCATACATATATTTAACATACATGAAGAGTATTTTTCAAAACACTTTAAAATGGAGTTAATTTTTTAAAATTTATTATTATTGGAAAAGAGGCAATTTGTCATTTAATTACCTTGGAAAATAACTGGGCAGGAAATTCTCTGATATAGAATAGAGTAGAGAATATGAGCTTTGGAATCACCATATTGGGTCACTGACTGACCTGATTTCAAATCCCTTCACTACCATTTTCTTTTAGGAAGACCTTTGGAAGGGCTGAAAAGGGGGGAAGGGGGGAGTCAGTTATTAATGAGCAAATTGAATACTGAACACTTTCTCATTTAGTTCTCACAACAATCCTGACATATTGGTGCTATTATACTCCTCATTTTACAAATAAGGAAACTAAGACAAATGTAAGTTAGATGACTTTAGCACCTCTTCTCTATCCACTGATCTCCTATCTTGTTTTAGGCAAATCATTTAATGTTCTGGTTTTCATGATTGAGTTAAATATTTTTTAAGGTGCCTTTCAGTTTTAATCTATTATCCCTCCAATAATTCAGAAAGGCTAAATGAATTGCTCAGTCACATAGGTCTTGACTAAAGGTCTTTCTGATTCCCAGGTAAATAAATCCTCTATCCATCATATCATAAAGCTTCTCAAAAATAAAACTAATATACAGAGTTCCAAGGTCAAGGATAAAAAGCTAAAAGCAGCCAGAAAGTTATAATTGAAATACCAAGGAGCCACCATCATGAGCAAACATGCCTTAACATCTGCTATTATAAAGGTATAGTGTACTTCAAATATGATATGATAGAAGAGCAAAGAATTAGCTTTACATCCAAGAAAAATAACTCAACAAAACTGAGTATAATGTTTTTGGGAAAGCACATAGTCAATGAAATAATGGACTTCGCGAATTATAAATGAAAGTGCAAGATCATGGTTGGGATGGGAATTGACATACAAACACATGAATTATGAAAAACACAAGAAGATAACTATAACGGAGAAATAATAAGAGCATAACAATGTTAACTGTTCACATTGCTTTTTTTTGTATTTTATTCTTTCCAAATACATGTGAAGATAGTTTTAAACATTTGTTTTTGCAAGATTTTGAGTTCTAAAGTTTTCTTCCCCTTGTTCTTACTTGGCCTCTTCCTAAGACAACAAGTAATCTGATATAGGTTATACATCTTGAACATGTTAAATATATTTCCTTATCAGTTAAGGCATGAAAGAAGAATTAGAACAAAAGGGAAAAATAATGAGAGAAAAACAAAAAAGATAATCTTAGTGAGTGAAAGAAGGATGTCTGTATTTAGACTCCCTAATCTTTCTCTGGGTATGAATGGCATTTTACATCTGAAGTATTTTGGAAGGTTTTGATCACTGAATGGTTGAGAATCGCTAAGCCTGTTGTAGTTGATCATTCACATGATGGTGCTGTTAATATGTAAAATATTCTCCTGGTTCTGCTCAATTCTCTTAGTATCACTTCTGGTAAGACTTTTTCAGGTTTTTCTGAAATCTGTTCATGATTTCTTATAGAACAATAATACTACATTAAATGCATATACTACAACTTGTACAGCCATGCCTCAATTAAAGGGCATGCCCACAATTAACAATTCTTTGACACCACAAAAAAGAGTTACTACAAATATTTTTGTACATGTGGGTCCTTTTCCCTTTTTTTATGATCTCTTTGGGACACAGACCTAGTAGAAGTATAGTTGGGACCCAGGGTATATACTGTTTTAGAACCCTTTGGGGAATAGTTCAAAATTGTCTCCATAATGATTGGATAAGTTAATAACTCCCCCATCAGGGAATTAAGTGTCCCTTTCTATGCTTCTATAAATCCCTGAAGGTTATTTATGAGCCAAAGTCCTATGTTGCATCGCAATTACTCAGTGCTAATAGAGCCACATTGATTAACAATAGGGACACAATCCTAGAGAGATGAACTGAATATTTACATACTGTTCTTAACAGATCATCATCAATCAATGCAGAAGCTATTGACCATTTATTTCAAGTTGAAGTCAATCACTCTGTAGCTGAGGTTCCGACTGAAGAAGAAGTTTTGAATGCCATTAGGCTCCTTTCAATTGACAGGACCTGGTGTTAATTCTATTCCAACTGAGATCCACAAGGCAGGGGAAGGGGTCCATTACTTAAACTAAAGTTGAAATTTTCTAGGTTATATAGCATAACGAGGTTATCTCCCAAGAATTCAAGGATGCCTCCATTGTCTATCTCTATAAAAGTAAAGGGAATACATTGCCCTGTGACAATCACAGTATATTTCTATTTTACTCATTGCTGGTAATATTCTTGTCAGAGTCCTTCTCAATAGGATGATCTTTCACCTAAAATATTGTCACCTCCCTGAGAGCCAGTGTGGTTTCAGAAAGGGTTGAGGAACAGTGGATATTATATTTAATGCCCAGAACTCCCAGAACAGAAGTCTGTATACAACATTTGTAGAGCTGATCAAGCACCTTTGATACTATCAGTCATGAGGGTTTATGTAAAATTATGTCAAAATTTGGTTGCCCATAGAAGTTCATCAATATTTTACATCAATTCCATGTTGGCTTGGTCATCCAAGTACTGAATAATGGACAGTGCTTTCAAGATTTCCCAGTCACCAATGGAGTAAAACAAGGATTTGTATTTGCTCCCATGCTTTTTAGCATGATATTTTTGGTCATTTTATCAAAAGCCTTAACTGATAATGAACATGACATCCAGGTCACCTTGTTGACAAATTCTTCAACTTGAAATGACTTCAAGTCAAGACCAAAATGGAGGGAATGTGGGGTGTGTAATCTTTTGCTGGCAGATTGTGCACTCAATACAGCCTCTGAGGTTAGATGCAACAACATATGGATTGATTCTCTGCTGCTTGTGCTAATTTTGACCTAACAATTAACACCAAGAAAACACACATCCTCCATTAGCCAGCACCACACCATCCACAGGTAGAACCATCAATTACAATCAATGAAGTAGTTTTGAGTACTGTGGACAAGTTCACTTACCTTGGCAGTGTCCTTTCCAAGGAGGTAAACATTGACAATGAGGTTGATACTCCCATTGCCAAAGCTGGCTCAATATTGGGAGACTCCAAAAGAAAGTTTGGGAGAAAAGAGGTATTAGAATAACTACCAAACTGAAGATTTACAGAGCTGTTCTACTGACCTCATTACTATGTTCCTGTGAAACCTAGATAGTCTACCATGTCAGGAAACTGAATCACTTCCATTTATTTTTTATTTATTTAAGACAATGGGGTTTGAGTGACTTACCAAAAGTCACACAGCTAAGTAATTATTGTCTGAGGTCAGATTTGAACTCAGGTTGTCCTGACTCCAGTACCTGTGCTCTGTCCACTGTACTACATAGCTGCCCATACTGAGATCCTTTCTTCAACTAAACTGCCAAACATTCAGACATTACTATAGACAGTGTAACTATGATATGGACACATTGTTAATGCCAAATACTTGCTTGCCAAAAAATCAAACTTATGGAGAACTCATATAAGACAAGCACTCACAAGAGTGTCAGAAGAATTGATACTGAGACACCCTGAAGGTCTTTCTTAAGAACTTTAGAATTGATTTTACAGCATGGGAGACACTGGCACAGGATTGTCCATCATAGTGTACCCTCATCAAAGAGAGTGCTGTACCCTATGAGGAAGGCAAAATTGAAACAATTCAAAGGAAATATATATGACATTTGTAAGTTTAGAAGAAACTCTCCATGTTTTCAAATGGATTATTTTTGCCCAACCTGCTGTAGAGCATTTCAAGTTCATATTAGTTTGATCAGCCACAGGCAGACACAATTTATGTCTCAAACATAGTGATGTCATTATGGGCTTCTTTGATAATAAAGGACAAGAGTGAAGTTTCCTATTTTCCCACATCCCTTCCAATATTTATCAATATCCTTTTTTTTTGTAATATTAGTCCATTTTATAGATATACTGTGGTACTTCAGAGTTTAACAATTCAGAGAATATTTTCTTTATGTTTACAGATAGCTTTAATTTATTCATTTGAAAACAACCTCTTCCTATACTTTGACTCAGTTCTTTATATAGTTAAAAAATGATGGCTTTATCGGAAACACTTGCTATAAAAAGTGTTTCCTATTTTTTCCTTTCCTTCAAATCTCAGTTGCATTGCTTTTGTTTATAGGAAAAAATTAAATTTATTTATGTTCATCCATTTGCATATGCATGTTTTTAAGTTACAAAATTTCTTTCCACCCTCCCTTACTAACCCCCCTCCTCAGCAGTGAGCAGTCAGGTTAACATTGTACATATATATTTTGAAAAACATGTTTACAAATTAGTAATTTTCAGTATGAGGAATTAGGATTAAGGGAAAGGGATTCATAAGAGATATTTTTTATAAAGTGTTTATCAGATTCTGAAGGGTTTTATGTGTATGTGTGTGTGTGCGTTTCTTCCTCTGAATGGGGGTAATATATATGTATATAGTCCACAGTCTAATACAGTTGCTGTCCTAGTCCTCTGGACTGCTGAGAGGAGCTGCTTCCATCAAGGTTTTTCATCACAATGTTGTTGTTGATGTGTACATTGTTCTAGTGGTTCTACTCCCTTCACTCAGCTGATTCTGTAAGTCATCCCATGCTTCTCAAGAGTCTGACCATTTATTGTTTCTTATAGAATAATAATATTCCATGCTATTCATGCCATAACTTGTTTAGCCATTCCTCAACTGATGGGCATATCCTCAATTTCCAATTCTTTGCCACTACAAAAGGAGCTGCTATGAATATTTCGGAACATGTATAACTTTCCCCTTTTTTTTATAATTCTTCTGTATATAGGCCTAGAATTGGAAAACTGGGTCAAAGGGTATGAACGGTTTTATTGCTCTTTGGGCATAGTTCCATATTGCTCTCCAAAAAGATTGGATCTATTCATAACTCCACCAGCAACATAACCCACATCCTCTCCAACATTGATCATTGTCCCTTTTTCTCATCTTAGTCAATTTGTAGATGTGAGGTGATAGCTCAAAGTTGTTTTAATTTACATTTCTCTAATCAATAATGATTTGGAGCATTTATCATATGTTAACATATATAGTTTTAATCTCTTCATTTTAAAACTATCTGTTCATATCCTTTGACCATTTAACATTTGGGGAATGATCTTGTGACCTTATGAATTTGATGTGATTCTCTATATATTTTAGATATGAGACCTTTATCAGAACTCCTAGTTGTGAAGATTGTTCCCCAACTTTCTACTTTTCTCCTAATTTTGGCAGCATTGATTTTATAAGTGAAAAAATATTTTATTTAATATAGTAAAAATATAGTCAAAATCATTCATTTTGAAGTTTATAATATGCTCTAACTCTTGTTTGGTCATAAATCTATCCACTTTCCATAGATCCAATAGAGTATTTCTTGGTCTATTAATTTATCAATGGTATCACTCTTTATGTCTAAATCTTGTTCCCATTGAACTTATTTTGGTAAAGGGTGTTAGATATTGATATATATCTAGTTTTTGCTATACTATTTTCCAATTTTACCAACAATTTTTGTCAAATAGTGAGTTCTTATTCCTGGAAGTTGATGACTTTGGGTTTGGATTGCTGTAGTCATTTACAGTGACTTCTTTGGAAAATATCCAAATCCACTGATTCATTACTCTATTTCTTTACCAGTACCAGGCAGGTTTGATGGCTACTCTTTTATAATATACTTTTAGATCTGATAGAGCTAGGCCACCTTCCTTTACATTCTTTTTTTATCAGTTTCCTTGTTATTCTTGCCCTTGAATTTTTTTAAACTATGCTTTATAGCTTGGAAAAGTAGTTATTTGGTAGTTTGATTGGCATGGAACTGAATAAGTAATTTAATTTGGGTAGAATTGTAATTTTTATTATCTTAGCTTGACCTAACCATGAGCATTTGACATTTTTCCAATTATTTAGATCTGACTTTATTTTGGGTGAGAAATGCTTTATAATTATGATCATACTCTGGGTTTGTCTTGGGAGGTACATCCACAAGTATTTAATGTTGTCTATAGCTGTTTTAAATAGAATTTCTCTTTCTATCTCTTGCTTGTGGAGTTGGTTGTTCATATATAGAAATTCTGATGATTTATACGGCTTTATTTTATATCCTGCTACTTTGCAGAATTTGTTAATTGTTTCAAAGAATTTTTTGGATGATTTTCTTGGGTTCTGTAAGTAAACCATCATATTATCTGCAAAGAGTGAAAGTTTTGCTTCTTCATTGTCAATTCTGATTCCTTCAATTTCTTTTTCTTCTCTTATTGCTACTGTTAGCATTTCTAATACTACACTGAATAGTAATGGTGATAATCGGCATTCTTGTTTCACCCTTGAATTTATTGAAAATGCTCTGAGTTTAATCTCACTAAATATAATATTTGTTGATAGTCTTAGGTAGGTACTTTAAGGAAAACTCCATTTATCCCTATACTTTCTAGGTTTTTTTAAAATAGAAATATATATTTTATTTTATCAAAGGTTTTTTCAGCAGCTATTGAGACAATCTTGTAATTTCTGTTGTTTTTGCTATTGATATGTTTAATTATGTTGAGTATTTTCCTAATGTTGACCCATTCCTGCTTACCTTGTAGAAATACTACTTGATGATGGTCTATTATCTGAGTAATAACTTGCTGCAGTCTCATTGATAAATTTTATTTAAGATTTTTGCTTCAATATTGATTAGGGAAATTGGTCTAAAATTTACTTTGTCTGTTTTGATTCTTCCAGTTTGGCTATCAGTACCATGTTGTTTTCATAAAAGGAGTTTGGCAGAACTCCTTCCTCTTCTATTTTTAAAAATAGTTTAAGTAGAATAAAAATTAATCTTTCCTTAAATATTTGCTAAAATTCACTTGTAAATCCATCTGGACTGGGCGACATTTTCTTAAGTAGTTTATTGATGGTTTCTTCAATTTCTTTTTTTTGAAATGAGGATAGTTAAGCAATTTATTTCTTTTTCTATTAATCTGAGAAGTTTGTATTTTTGTAAATATTCAGCCATTTCACTCAAGTTATCAAATTTATTGGCATACAGTTCAGCAAAGTAGTTCTGAATTATCTTTTTAATTTCCTCTTCATTAGTGCTTAGTTCACCCTTTTCATTTTTGATACTGGTAATTTGATTATCTGCTTTCTTTTTTTAAATCAGATTAACCAAATGTTTGTCAATTTTATTGAGTTTTTCATAAAGTCAACTATTACTTTTGTATGAGATTAATGATTTTCTTGCTTTCAGTTTTATTAATCTCTCCCTTAACTTTCAGAATTTGATTTCATTAATTTGTTCTTTTTCCTTGCTTTTTTAGTTGAGTATCCAATTCATCAATCTCCTCTTCATTTTATTCAAATAGGCATTTATAATTATGAAATGCCCCTTAAAATTGCCTTATTATTACTATCTTTTTCTTGGACATTATTAATTATTTCTATTGTTTGCTGTTTGATTCACCCATTATTTAAGATAAAGTTATTTAATTTCCAATTAGTTCTCAATTTATCTTTCCATGACCCTTTATTACAAATAACTTTTATTGCATCATGGCCTGAGAAATTTGTATTTATTATTTCTACCTTTCTGCATTTGATTATAAGGATTTTGTGCCCTAGTATCTCCCGTAATAGCTCTGGTGTGGGTCTGGACATGAATTTCTGAGAGTAGGGTCGGGTAGACAAACATATCTAAACATGAAAGGTTGGGATGTGAAAAATCTACCAACCTTATTTTTGGAAACTCAGACATTTTATAGCAAAAACTTATCTCAGGAATGACCAGTTAAAGGATATCCAGTTTTACAACTTCCTGGGTAACTTTACAATATTTGTTCTTAGAAATCTACATATTTCTCTATCAAAGAAACCTTTTACAACCACCTCTGGAGCCACAGATTATCCTAGGTCAGGGTTCATGGTGAACCAACGGATCCATACAATGAGCAATGATCCACACATATCTTTGATGAAGAAGATCACCAGGGATATGTGAATACCAGTCCCTGGGGCTGGCCCTCTACAGATTCCCCCTTCTTAGGCATGCTGAAGCTTTAGGTGGTATTTCAGGACATCTATGTTTTGTGCCAGTAACAAAAGGCATTTAATAATACAAATGGGTATAATACACAATATCAATAATAATGCAAAGATACCAGGAAGCATGCTCACTAATAGGTTCATAAAATGAAAAGGATGAAACCTATTAACAAAGTTAAACAAATCAAAACCTGAGTCCATTTCCATTCTAGGTGCCAATGCAATATCATTAACAATTTTATGCAATTGATTCATATCCATATCTATGAAATCATTATACCATATTCCATTTAAATAACCTTTATATTATCCCATAGAATAAGTGAAGTGTTATATTTTAAAGGAGTAACACAAATATCAGAAAATCTATAGCCACATTGCAATTGTTCATTACAGAGTTTTGTAATGCATTAATCAAATGATAAAGATCTTCATTAATTCTCTCCTGAGCATATTCCAATAATTCTAGAATATATTTAGCTTCCAAATTTTCTTTCTTCCCTACTTGTACAGAAATAATCACTGAAGTAGCTGCTATAATGGCTGCTGTGATATACAATGCAACTAACACATTTCTTCTGCCTAATTCTCTTTAATGTTTTTTCTAAGAACTCATCAGCAGGAGACATATACTAGCCTTCTACCTTGGTGGGTATTATAAAAAATTTTGGTTTTTCTTATCATGAAAAAAACATCATCATCATCCACTTCCTTATTTATACATGCTAGGAAGTGCAATTGAAGCAGTTAACATTATATCCCCCCTTTATCTCTGATAATATTGACATCTTTGAAAGATCCTATCATCAAGGCAATATCTGGTCCTGTGCATGCAGTCACAGACAATTTCTTTTCTGCATAAGATATTTTGCCCAACATCTTATTCCATTGTATATACTTTATCTCATCTATAGCTGCCATAGCCTTCCATATCTCTGAATTAGCTAACCCTATTTATGGGTATATAATTGATTTAATATAGCCTGGAATACCCCATGGAGCAACTCTATAAGGAGAATTCCCCACCTGTAGCAAAATAGAATGATCATAAATTCTTCTTTTGGGGGTATGACAGGCAACCCAGGGTGAAAAACATTCATTTTTGAAATCCCAAGCATGTAAATTCTGTAGAAAATATCCCTCTTCCCTCAATACTTTCTACAAATGGAACTCCTGATATTTCTAAAGTCCTAAATGTTCCCATGTTATAAATATTTGAATGAGTTGAGTGTTTAATTTTACTTAATTTAACACATGGTTCAACAATAAGAAACAGCAACATGGCTAATATGGCAACATATTTGTGGCATAAGCAAGATTAGTGTTCAACATGACTAAAAAATGAAGTTTCAGAATTAAATTCATCCAAGGGTTGTATTGTAGAGAAAACTGATTTAGATCAGGAATAGTAATTAGAAGTTTATTGCAATAATCTAAGTGGTAGATGAGGATCTGAACTAGAGTCGGAGTCAAGTGAGTGATGCAAAGGTGACAAATGTAAGATATGTAGCAATAGAAAGGACAAGATATGGAAACTAATTTGATGGGTGGAATAAGTGATCTGAGGAGACAAAACATCATTAAAGTTATGAATCTGAGTGATTGAAAGAATAGGGATATTTTCATTAGAATCTGATAGAAAAATTCTTATTAGAAAGTTGAGAAGTTGGGAGAGCTAACAGAATGACTTCTGTTTTGAGCATTGTTTCTGATATTTTTGCCTTCCACTATAAAATATCCACTAAACAGTGTAGCAGTGTTGGTTATCAGGAGAAGGACTTAGGATAGGAAATATAGATGTAGTTTTTGTCATGAAAAAAAGATAATAACTTAACTCTTGTGAAATGGTAAGTTAACTAAGGAAGAACCTATAGAAAAAAAGAGATTGTAGAATAATACATTTGTATATATTCACAGTAATGATTAATGATGATGTAATGATAATAGTGCAAGAGAAATTAAGAATGAGTGATTGAATAGATAGATAGAAGGGGGGAGAGAGAGAGAGAGAGAGAGAGAGAGAGAGAGAGAGAGAATAAAAACAGAAAAATCCAAAGAAAGAAGATCATATTAGAGGAATGCATTGTTAATAGTAGTAAATGCTACAGAGAAAACCAGAAGAATGGGATTTGAAACAAGACCTTCAAAATAATACCTCAGTGATCTATGAAAAGTTTATTTTAGATGACTTAGGAAATCATTATGTAGATCATTTAGAAAAAGTGATGCAGTGGAATTAACCAGAGAAGATAATTTTTCCATGCTTTGGATGAGAAAACTAAGATGTTATTAAAAATTGAATATTCAAGATTATAAGGCTTACAAAAGTTGGGGAATTGTAAATGAAAATTTGTGGGAAGAAGAAAATCATAGAATTGTAAAATAATATTGAATAGTAGAAGAGTAGACAGATTAACAGAGGCAGTAATTTCAGGAGGGGACATGATGAGTGGGATACATAGAGAGTTTAATCTTTCTAGAGAAAAGCAATCATATCTTCTTTATAACCTGGAGCAAAGGAAGAGGAATGATAAAGCATGTCAATGAGTTATGAACTGAAAAGATGGGGGGAAAGAAGCAGTGGACAAAAATTACCTCCAATATTTATTTATCTATTCATTAATTTATTTGCTTGCTTATCTATCTATCTATCTATCTATCTATCTATCTATCTATCTATCTATCTATTTATTTGTAAGGCAATGGGGTTAAGTGACTTGCCCAAGGTCACACAGTTAGGTAATTATTAAGTGTCTGAGGATCAGGTCCACCTGATTCCTGGACTGGTGCTCTATCCACTTCACAACCTAGCTGCCCACTTGTGTCCAATATTTAAATGAAGTATGATGACATCTTTATCTGTAAGGATAAGTAAGAGGTAGATTTTGTGAAGTAAAACATGAGAGGAAAAATTGAGAGCCACCCAAGTAAAGACTAGGAAAGAGAACTACTCTAAAAAGAGTAGTGTAACTGTTTTTTGAAGTGAAAACAAGTGGTACACCTTGTGGTGGAGTCAGGAAAATTGTGCTAAGAAACCCACCTTCATTGAGCAACACAAGAGTAGAATGAGAAAAGATGACTGGTGAAAAAAATCCAGGATTGAGGTTTGACAAATTATGATTTACATTAAGATGAAGCAAACTAGAAAAAAGTGTTGAGTTCAATCAGTAAAGTGGTTCACAATTGGCAATGGGAAAAGTAAAGTTAGATTAAGGATAATTGTCTAGGAAACTGATGAAGTTTAAGGGTTTTTTAGATGAACTAGTAAATATAATCGGTTTAATAAAAATAAAAAATTAGAAAATGTGAATATTCTAGTTAAAATACAGAAATTTAATTGAAATTTTGCTCCCTGAAATCAATATTTGGAGTTTCAAAAATCTATATTGATAAAAAGAAATACCCTCTTCCCAAATTTTTCCTACCCAGCACTACTTCCATATTTTTGTTCATATAACATGATATATGCTGCCATAAACATAATTTTTTACCTGTTCAAGTCTTATCCATTCTCTAAGAACCTCCCCACAACTTCCAAAATTCATGAAACTATCTGATATTGGCTGTCAG
Source organism: Macrotis lagotis (assembly GCF_037893015.1). NCBI lineage: Eukaryota > Metazoa > Chordata > Mammalia > Peramelemorphia > Peramelidae > Macrotis > Macrotis lagotis. The sequence continues at coordinate 67,572,938 of NC_133662.1, forward strand.
AATTAAATTCTCTCTTAAACATCTCTCTGAACAATATGTTCTATTTATTTACCCCTTTTATTTCAGACTATAATTACATACATTTCTTATCTCCTATCAAAGAAATGAAGCTTGTTGTTGCTCATAAATGAAGATTATTCATATTTTAAAACTCTCTTGGTTCATAACATTGGTTTTCACAGTACTGACAATTGAAGAATGTTTGTTCAAGTATATTTTTGATTTATTCAGTTTTGTTACACTTTACCCCATGCCCAATTGAAAAGTTCTATTTCTCTATGGCCTTCCTTAAAATGAGTTCTCCAGGGGGCAGCTAGGTGGTGCAGTGGATAGAGCATTGGCCCTCAAGTCAGGAATACCTGAGTTCAAATCTGGCCTCACACACTTAATAATTACCTAGCTGTGTGGCCTTGGGCAAGTCACTTAACCCCATTGCCTTGTAAAATCCTTAAAAAAATTGAGTTCAGAATCTATCTCTTGGGAAATAATTTATGAGTGAATGAAGACAGGTGTATATTTGAACTGAAATAAATTGAATCAGAATCTGTAAGGGAAAGTTATTTCAAGGTGCTACCTTCTTAGAGCATATATGGTAGAAGACCCAAGACAGATTGTATTGATCTTGAAATTAGTTCTCCAATGAGCAATGAATTTACCTTACTGTCTGACTTTTCATTTTATTAGTGGTAAAGTGAGTAATTAAGGAAGAGTATGAAATTAAGTGGAACATATGGATGTGAAATGCATGAAAATGAATTCTTTTGCAAGACAATTCTATTCTGTTAAGCTTATAATGTCTTGAATTGAATTCCCACCCTGAGAAATAGCAATTATTTTAAATTGCTAGAGAATTCATGTCATTGTCAATACTGAAAAATTGAGCTTTATTTTGCATGTCATGGATCCCTTTCAAGATCAGATGAAGCCTCTGAGACGCTGCTCAGAATCATGTCATTAAATGCATAAAGCAAAATATATGGGGTTATGCAAAAGATATGGAAATTTAATTATCAAAGTCATTGTTAAAAACTAAGTTTAAGGGGCAGCCAGGTGGTGCAGTGGATAGAGCACCAGTCCTGGAGTCAGGAGTACCTGAGTTCAAATCTGTCCTCAGTCCTCAGACACTTAATAATTACCTAGCTGTGTGGCCTTGGGCAAGCCACTTAACTCCATTGCCTTGCAAAAAAAAAAATCTAAAAAAAAAAAGCTCAGTTCATTGCCCACAAATTTGTCCAATATAATTCCATTGTCTCATTTAACAAATGCAAAAATGGAGATCACACAGAACAAATAACTACTGATTCAAACTGTTTTCAACCTATTTCATTTATTTCTGATCTCTGTACAGATAATCAAGAACCTCTCCCTCCCAGAGAACAGCCAGCCTCACTGTGGTAGCAGGATTCTTCCTCAAGGGTTTTTCTAACACATTGGAGAAATAGATTTTACATGCCATATTGTTGCTAGTTTGCCTCATGGCTCTGGTAGGAAACCTGCTCATCTTCACACTCATCACTTTAAATAACCACCTTAACACCCCCATGTAATTCTTCCTGAAGATTCTCTCCTGTTTGGGTCTTTGCCTAATTCCTGTAACTATCCTCAAATCTACTGAACACTCCCTAAGCAGAAGTTACTCCATTTTTTTCCCTTTGGGTGTGTGTAATTTTATTTACAAGTTCAACCATTGTTCTCCTCACAGTGATGTTCTATGACCTGCCAATCTTTGGACTATAAAACCATAACGAACAAAGGATTTTATTTGAGAATGTCAATTTCTTTTTGACTCACTGGAGGAGTTTTAGGGGCCATGTGTTCAGTAAGTACATTTTCTTTATCCTTATGTGGTTCTAAACAGATCTTTCAGTTTTTTATGATGTCCCTTCCTTTCTAAGGATCTCCTGTGCTGAGACATACATTGCAGTTGATGTGAGTGTGGCCATTTGAATCAGTTTAGGGATTTTCATTTGTATATCCATAGCTATCTCTTATAATCACATCTTCTTAACTGTGTTAATGTTTCCCACTACAGAAGGTCATTAAAAAGCTTATACCACTAGTCTGCCCCACCTCATTATGCTAGTAGTTTTCATCACAACTGGGGGCATATCTTATCTAAAGCCACCCTTGTACTCTGATCCCTTTTTTGGATCTATTGTTATTAACATTTAATTCAGTGGGAGATATCAATTCTGAAGCTCATCATCTATAGCCTGAGGAACAAGGAAATGAAAAGATCTTTAAGGAATCTTATAACTTGGAAAATCTTATAGAATTAATGCCAAAGTCATTTCCATCATCATACTGTTGTTAATGCTTTTCTTTTTGTCTTGATTTATGTAATCATGTCTAGATCATCAATTTTAGAAATTTACCACAGAGAGCCTTTGGCATATTAATAAGTATGATTTTAAAAGTATGTACATTCATGGTATGGCACTGGGCAAATAGTATATATCTCTTTTTGCTTCCATTTATTTCATTTCTTTTTATGGTTGAGGGTTTTGGATTGAATAATCTATACAGTTTCTTCCAACTTAAAAAAGTATGTAAATCTATGGGCAGAATCCTCTCAATAGATACCTAATTTTAAAAATTATTTATCAGAAGAACCCTATGTCATAGGTAGTTCAAAGGACATTGAAATCGTTATGCTTAAAAGAATACTGAAACTCAGAGAAGTATGTGATTTTTTCCATTGGTCTTACAGTGTACCAATGTATCTGACTTCAGCTACCTTGATTCCCACATTGTCATGAAAATTTTCCAGGTAGTTGCCTCAATTTGATGTTCATGAATAAATGACTATCTTCAGTACTGATAGAGTCATATGTTCTCTTGGATTTCTGAATGATTTCCAGTTACTAGGTTGGGGAGGCAATATAAGACATGGTTGTTTTGTCAATATGAATAATTCACCAGTTTCAAATTATCATATTAATGCTAATTTCTCAAATTTCAAAAGAATATGGCAATCTATGGGAGGGGAAGCTGTTTATGAACAAGGAAGAACTGGAGAACATCATTAAAAACAAACTGGATAACTTAAATTAGATTAAATTATAAAGCTTTTACGCAAATAAAACAAGTATAACCAAGACCAAAAGGAATGTAATAAGTTGAGAAACAGTTTTTACAATTAGTATTTCTGCCAAAACATTCATATCTAAACTATGTAGACAACTGAGTCAAATTTACAAAAAAAAATTCTTCAATTGACAAAAGGTCAAAGGATATGCAAAGGCAATTTATAGATGAGAAAATCAAAGCTGTCCATAGTCATATGAAAAATTTTTCTAAATTATTACTGATTAGAGAAATACAAATCAAAGCATTTCTTATGTACCACCTCATAGCTATCAAATTGGCCAATATGGCCAAAAAGGACTATGATCAATGTTCAAAGGAATGTGGGAAATCTGGGACACTAATATTTGTGGTGGAGCTGTGAACTGATCCATCTTTCTGGAGAGCAATTTGAAATTATTCCCAAAACATAATAAAATTGTGCATAATCTTTGATCCAGCAAAATCACTTCTGGGTCTCTATCCTGGGTCTATATCTCCAGCAAGAGGACCGAGCTCTCATGTACAAAGATACTAAGATCATCTCTGTTTGTGGTGGCAAAAAATTAGAAATTGAGCAAATGTCCATCAATTGGGGAATTATTGAACAAATTTTGGTATATGTAAGTAAGTTATGGAACATTATTTTTCTATTATAAACCAGGTAGGATGGGATTTCAGAAGTCTGGATAGACTTGCATGAACTGATGCTGTGCAAAATGAGCAGAAGCAGAACATTTTATACCCTAATGGCAACAAGGTGATGATGATAAAACTTAATGGACTTATACATTCCATCAGTTCAAGAATCAGGGACAATTTTAGGGTGTGTGCAACAGAGAATACAATCTGTATCAAGAGAAAGAAATGTAGAGTTTAAAGACCACAGACCTTCAATTTTTTAAGAAAAAAAAATTTGTCTTATGCACTACATAATTTTGTTACTTCTAATATTTTATTTTTTCAATAAGGATATGATTTTTCTCTCAACACATTCAATTATGATTAATGTATAGCATGGAAACAATGTAAAACTTATCAGACTGCTTTCTGTGGGCGAAGAAGGGGGAGTGAAGGGAAGGTGGAGGAAAAATGTAAACTTCAAAACCTTTCCAAAAACTGATAGGTAGAAACTACTGTTGTATAAAATTGGAAAGCATATAAAATATTTATATAATAAAAAAGAATTGCCACTCCTTTACAGAAGGAAAAAATAAAAATATGGAAAAATAATTCAATATAATATTGACTAAAATTATTTATAAGAAATCTATGAAAGGTTAAGTAAGATAAAGTCTACTGTGAATATTATCAAAGCTTATATCGAAAATTCCAGTAGGTTGTTTCCTTTTACATATCTCTGCTATATCTTTTACAAAAATTTTTATTTGAAGTTCTTAATTTACATATGCTGAAGCCTACTTATATTAACAATTTACGTCTCATTTTCCTTTTTTTTAAGAAAGATTTTATTTTGAGATTACAATTTTCCCCCCATTCTTGCTTCCCTTCCCCCACCCCACACAGAAGGCATTCTGTTAGTCTTTACATTGGTTCCATGCTATACAATGATCTCAGTTAAATGTGATGACAGAGAAATCATATCCTTAAGGAAGAAAAATAAAGTACGAGATAGTAAAATTGCATAATAATATAACTTTTTTTGCTAATTTGGAGATAATAGTCTTTGGTCTTTGTTCAAAGTCCATAGTTCTTTCTCTGGATACAGACAGTATTCTCCATTGCAGATAGCCCAGAATTGTCCCTGGTTGTTGCACTGAAGGGATGAGTGAGTCCATCAAGGTTGATCATCACCCCCCATGTTGCTGTTAGAGTGTACAGTGTATTTCTGGTCCTGCTCACCTCACTCAGTATCAGTTCATGCGAATCCTTCCAGGCTTCCCTGAATTCTCATCCCACCTGGTTTCTAATAAAACAATAGTGTTCCATGACATACATATAGCACAGTTTGTCAAGCCATTCCACAATTGAAGGACATTCACTTAATTTCCAATTTTTTGCCACCACAAACAAGGCTGTTATAAATATTTTTGTACAAGTGGTGTTTTTAACCTTTTTTCATGATCTTTTCAGGGCATAGACCCAGTAGTGGTATTGCTGGGACAAAGGATATGCACATTTTTGTTTCCCTTTAGATATAATCCCAAATTGCTCTCCAGAAAGGCTGGATGAGTTCACAGCTCCAAAAACAATGTATTAGTGTATCAGATTTCCTGTACCTCTTCCAACATTGATCATTGTCCTTTCTGGTTATATTGACCAGTCTGAGAGGTGTGAAGTGGTACCTCAGAGATGCATTAATTGCATTTCTCTATTAAATAATGATTTGGAGCAATTTTTAATATGACTATGGATTGCTTTGATTGCTAGCTGTAAATTGCCTTTGCATATCCTTTGACCATTTGTCAATTGAGGGAATGGCTTGTTTCTTGAAATTTTGACTCAGTTCTTTGTATATTTTAGAAATCAGTCCTTTGTCAGAAATACTAATTGTAAAAATTGTTTGCCATCCTTACTGCATTTCTTTTGATCTCAGTTACAGTAGTTTTATCTGTGCAAAAGCTTTTTAATTCAATATCATCAAAACTATCTAGTTGTTTTTTTTTTTAACAATGTTCTCCATCTCATCCTTAGTCATAAACTGCTTCCCTTTCCATAGATCTGACAGGTATACTACTCTTTCATCTTCTAATTTGCGTAAATATTGTTTTTTGTGTCCAAATTCTGTATGTATTTTGATCTTATCTTGGTATAGGGTGTGAAGTGTTGGTCTAATCTATGTTTCTTCCATACTAACTTCCAATTTTCCTAGCAGTTTTTATCAAAGATTGTTTATCCCAACAGCTGGAGTCTTTGGGTTTATCAAACAGCTGATTACTATAAGCATTTCCTGCTATTGCACCTAGTCTATTCCACTAGTTCACCACTCTGTTTCTTAGCTAATAAGAGACAGTTTTGATGACTGATGCTTTATAATATAATTTTAGATCTGGTAAGGCTAAGCTGCCTTCTTTTGCATTTTTTATTGAAATCTGGAAATTCTTTACTTTTTTATTTCTCCATATAAATTTACTTACAACTTTTTCTAACTCATTAAAGTAAATTTTTGGAATTTTGATTGGTAGGGCACTAAACATGTAGTTTAGTTTTGATTGAATTTTCATTTTTAATATATTAGGTCATCCTATCCATGAACAGTTAATGTTTGCCCAGGTATTTAAATCTGATTTTATTTGTTTGAGAATTGTTTTGTTATTGTTTTCAAAAATTTTCAGTCTGCCTTGGCAGGTAGACTCCCAGGTATTTTATTTTGTCTGAGTTTACTTTAATTATGATTTCCCTTTCTAGCTCTTTCTGCTGATTCTTGCTAGTCATATATAGAAAAATTGAGGATTTTTGAGGGTTTATTTTATATCCTGCTGCTTTGCTAAAGTTGCTAATTGTTTCTAGAAGTTTTTTAGATGACTTTTGGGGATTCTCTGGGTATACCATCATGTCATCTGCAAAGAGTGAGAGTTTTGTCTCTTCCTTCCCAATTCTAATTCCTTCGATTTCTTTTTCTTCTCTAATTGCTGAAGCTAACATATCTAATACAATACTGAATGATAGTGGTGATTAGGGGCATCCTTGTTTCACCCCTGATCTTACTGGAAATGCCTCTAGTCTCTCCCCATTGAATATAATGCTTTCTGATGGTTTCAGATAGATACTGCTAATTTTTTCTAAGGAATAGTCCATTTATTCCTACATGCTCTATAGTTTTTATTAGGAATGGGTGCTGTATTTTGTCAAAAACTTTTTCAGCATCTATTGATGTGATCATATGATTTCTGATAGGTATGTTATTGATATAATTAATTATACTAACAGTTTCCCTTATATTGATCCAACACTACATTCCTGGGATAAATCCTACTTGATCATAGTGTATTATCTTAGTGATAACTTGCTTTAATAATTTTGCTAAGATTTTATTTAAGATTTTTGCATCTATATTCATCATGGAGATAGGTCTATAATTTTCTTTCTCTATTTTAACTCTTCCTGGTTTAGGTATCAGCACCATTTTGCTGTCATAGATAGAGTTTGGCAGAGTTCTTTTTTCACCCATTTTTCCAAAGAGTTTATATAGAATTGGAACCAATTGTTACTTAAATGTTTGGTAGAATTCACTTGTGAATCCATCTGGCTCTGGAGATTTTTCCTTAGGGAGTTCAGCAATGGCTTGTTGAAGTTCTTTTTCTGAGATAGGGTTATTTAGGTTTTTAATTTTCTCTTCATTTAATCTGGACAATTTATACTTTTGTAATTATCTGTCCATTTCACTTAGATTGTCAAATTTATTGGAATAGAATTGGGCAAAATAATTCAAATTATTGCGTTAATTTCTTCCTCATTGCTGGTGAGTTTACCTTTTTTCATTTATGATACTAGGAATTTGTTTTTTTCTTTCTTTTTTTTTAATAAAATTGACCAGAGTTTTGTCAATTTTATTTTTTTCCATAAAACCAGCTCTTGTCTTTATTTGTTCAATAGTTTTCTTGTTTTTGATTTTATTAATTTCTCCTTTAAATTTTAGAATTTCTATTTTGGTATTTAGTTGGGGATTTTAATTTGTTCTTTCTCTAATTTTTAGTTGCATATTTAATTCACTGATTTGTTCTTTCATTTATTCATGTAAGCATTTAAAGATATAATATATCCCCTGACACCTGCCTTGAATTTATCCCATAGGTTTTGGTGTGTTGTATCATTATTGTCATTATCTAGGATGAAATAATTAGTTCTTTCTATAATTTTTTACATGATCCACTCATTCTTTAAAATGAGAATTCTTTTAAAATGAGCTTTCTGATTAGTTCTGGGTTTATATCTCCCTGGTCCAGTATTGCATATTATTTTTATTGCATTATGATCTGAGAAAGATATATTCACTATTTCTGCCTTTCTGCCATTGATCACTAGGTTTTTGTGTCCTAGTATATGATCAATTTTTGTGTAAGTGCCATGTACTGCAGAAAAAATATATATATTCCTTTCTATCTGCATTCAATTTCCTCCATAGGTCTTACCATATTTAGTTTTTCTAATAATCTATTTACCTCTTTAACTTCCTTCTTGTTTATTTTATGATCCAATTTATCTAAATCTGAGAGAGGGCAGTTGAGGTCTGCCACTAGTCGTTTTGCTTTCTATGTCTTTCTGTAGCTCTTTCAATTTCTCAAAGACTTTAGATGCTGTCCCTTTGGGTGCATACATAGTTTGTATTGAAATTACTTTATTGTCTATGGTACCTTTTAGGAGGATATAGTTTCCTTCCTCATCTCTCTTAAGTATTTCTATTTTTGCATCTGCTTTGTCTGAGGTAAGGATTGCTCACCCTGCTTTTTTCACTTCAATTGAAGCAAAATATATTTTTCTCCAACCTTTTACCTTTACTCTATATGTATCTCTCTGCTTCAAATGAGTTTCTTGTAAGCAACATATTGTAGGATTCTGGTTTTTAATCCACTCTGCTATTTGCTTATGTTTTAAGGGAGAGTTCATCCCAGTCACATTCAAAGTTATAATTACTAACTCTGTATTTCCCTTCATGCTCTCTTCCTTCTTTTTGTATTTTTCCCGCTTTTTCCCTTTATTCATATTCCCAAGTGTTTTGTTTCTGAATACTGCCACCTTCAGTGTGTTTGCCCTCTTATATCATCCCCTGTCCCCTTTTTCCCCTTTCCCATTTCCCCTTCTTCCCTCCCTTCCTTCTGTTAGTTCCCCTTTTTCTCCCTCTCCCCCCCTTTCCCCTCTTAATGCTTGAAAGGTAAGATAAGTTTCTTAACTGGATTAAGTTTGTCTAAATTAACTTTAAGCCAAGTCTGATGAGATGAAGATTCAGGTGGTTCTCTCCTCCTCCCTTCTTCCCCTTGAATACAATAGGTCTTTTGCATCTCTTGATGTAAGGAGATTTGCCCCATTCTGTCTCCCTCCCACCTCCCTTCTTGTTATTGTCCACCTTTTTAAGGAGGTATTGTTTTTAATTCATTCTATCTGAGTCACATAAAAGTTATGAGTGTCCATCACTTCTGGCTACTAACTCTCTAATAGAGTTACAATCCTCAAGTGTTATGAGACTCTTTCTCCCAAGTAGATATAGAGCCAATTCCATCTTATTGTATATCAGGTTTTTTTCACCTTTTCATGTGTCTCTTGAGCCTCCTGTTTGATGTCCAAATTTTCTATTTAGTTCTGGTCTATTCATTATGAAATCTTGGAAGTCTCCCATTTCATTAAATGTCCATCTTTTTTCCCCTGGAAGAGAAGGTTCAGCTTTGCCAGGTAGTGGTTTCTTGGCTGCATTCCAAGCTCCCTTGCTCTTTGGAATATTCCATTATAGGCCCTTTGATCCCTTAATGTTATTGCAGACAGGTCCTGCATCATCCTTACTGTGGCTAGTTGGTATTTAAGTTTTTTCTTTTTTGCCTACTGCAGGAATTTTTCTTTTATCTGATAGTCCTGGAATTTGGTCACAACATTCCTTGGTATTTTCATTTTAAGATCTCTTTCCAGAGGGGATCAATGTATTCTTTCATTAACTATTTTGCCCTCTGGTTGCATGAAGTCATTTTCCATCACTAAATCTGTAATATTAAGTCCAGGCTTTTTTTTTCTCTTTAATGTTTTCAGGAAGACAGATAATTCTCAGATTCTCCTGTTTTGATCTGTTCTCAAGATCAGTGGTTTTTGCTGATGAGGTATTTTACATTTTTTTCAAGTTTTTCAATCTTTTGGTTTATTTTAACACAATCATGTTGTCTCATGAAGTCCTTAGTTTCTGTCAATTCCATTCTTCTTTTCAGAGAAGATTTTTCTTCATTTATCTTTTGCAACTCCTTTTTCAGTTGGTTCATTCTATTTTTTTGATGGACTTTTCTATTTGCACAAATGTAGTTTTGAAAGAATCATTTTCTTTTTTGCATTTGCCCTGTTGAGAATTTGAGAGAATAATTTTTTTTGCATTTGTCCAAATGAAGATTTGAAAGAATCATTTTTTTTTGCATTTGCCCAATTGAAGATCTGAGAGAGTTATTTTCATTTTATATTTGTCCAATTGTATTTTTTGTATTGTATTTTCCAAGGATTTGTTTTATTGTTGTATGATGTTAATTTTCTCTTGCAATGTGTTAATTTTCTCTTGAGTTTCTTTTCCAAATTTTTCCAGTTGATTTTAAATTCCTTCCTGATTTCTTCAAGGAAATCTTTCTAGGCTGGAAACCAATTCATATTCTCCTCAGCAGTGCCAGATCTCTCTGGGTTAGAATCTGTCTCTTCTAAGTATTGCTCCATGGGCCCTCCTTTTTCTGTGGCCTTTTTCATCTTGTGTTGAGTTGGGGAGAGCTGGCTCTCAGAGACTTTGTTTACATAACTTACTAATTCCAAGGACCAGCCAGTAGGGGTTGCTGGTTGCTTTCTCTGGAATGAAGTCCTCAGCAGCAGGGTCTGAGTTGACCCTGAACACTGGGCTGGGCCTTGTGGAAGGGAGTTAATCTCTTTCTGTTGAGTGAACTCTGTTGCCCTGAGGGTGTGGGGGTGGGGGTTTTGTTTATTTTTTTTTTCTGGGCAAAGGGCTCTGCTGAAAGTATGGAGTTCAATTCCCTGGCCCAGCTGGTTGGTCTCCAGGACTGCTCTGAGACTCTGTGCTGGAACTCATCCTCCAGTAGCTCCTCAATCCGCCCCTCCCGAAAGACTTCACAGCTAAAGTTGGATCTCACACCTGCCATTCACTGAAGTCTCTATGGCTGAGGCGGGCCCTCTGGCTTCCCCCAGCTGCCATCCCTGCGCTGATCCTATGCTCTTGTCTCCCAGTTCACCCAAGGTCCCCTGAGACAGACCTTCTTGGTAGGTGTTCTTCTCCTAGCTTCTCTTTCTGGGTTTTGTTGATCAAATTTCTGTTAAGAGTTTTCTCTCATGTTATTTTTGAGGGAAAAGAGAGAAAACCTATCACAGTGCCTGTCTTCTCTCCCCCATCCTGGTCAGAAGTCCCATTTTCCTTTTTAATGATTCTCAATTTTAATTCTTTAAATATTGAAATATTTCATGAGTCACAATCAAAGATCAATGTCTTATATTCAATTATTAGATATTTATTTTGTTATAATTCTACATATACTCATAGATTTCTCCTTCAAAAGACTATAATCTCCTCAAGAGCAGAAACTGTTTCATTTTTATCTTTATTCATAGTTTAGCCAATTGAAAGAATAGAATATAAAATATGACTCAAATTAATAAATTCATGCTAAAACAAAATTGCTAAAAACAAATCAAATTTATACAAGAAAAACAAGAAAAAGATTAAGAACAAAATTCCTTCATATTTAAAAATCTGCATTATGAGTATGATAAAATTTCTATGACATTGACAAAATCCACAAAGATTAATATGTATTTCCTATCAGGTAATTTTTCAAAGCAATATGAATTCAGATTTTAAATTAATATTAATTTTATTTACTAGTCTTAATACTATTAAAGAGATTTAATAAGAAAAACTTGATTAAATATTTTAAAGGTCAAAATCAAAATCAGAAATTCAAAATCACTAGTAACCAGAGAAATGCACATTTAAAACTAAGGCATCATATTATGCCCATCAAATTGAGGAATTAATGTACAAGATAGAAAATGTTGCCTCTTTTGAGCCATAGCTGTGCAATATCACATACATTTTCAACTTATTAAAAATTTTAATCAGTTTTACTAATACTTCACTTTTTTCCCTAAAAACATTGTAATAAGAGGGGAGTCAGACACAAGGAAAAATGTGTTTTTTAAAGAGAATAAAAGCATCAATAAGAATTTATTATTTAATGTAGTAAGTTATTTGTCTATCAATTGAACAATGACTACTGCATGCTAAAATACTTTGTTGCCTGGTAAATAAAGCTAGACATAAAGTCAAAGTTACTGTTGTTGCTGCTTACATTTTCTATTTCATCTCTGTCTCTATGCCTTTTCACAGGCTCTCCAAATCAACAATTAAATATGTCTTTATCTCTGCCTCTGTGAATCTCTAATAAATATTAAAATTCAACTGAAACTCTAACTGCCCCTCAATGTCTTTCTTGATTCCTCCTAACTGTAGGTATACCACCCCAAATTACCTTGTCCTCATTTGTTCTGTGTTTCTGTGTATGAGTTTGTGACTGTGTTTGTATGTGTGTGTCCCATAGAGAATGCTCATTCCTTGAGTTTGGGGACCATTTCATTTTTTTGTTTATAGGTTAAATGGCTTTCACAGCTTACAGTAGGTGATTACTAAAAACTTTTTGACAAGATTGAAAATATTAATAAATTGAAGTTTTTAAATTTTAAAATATGATTTATGTACTAAATTTACTCACCATAGAAAGTTATAACTAAAGAAAATTAAAAGAGATATGGATAAGAAGAAATCAAGACCAGAATGGCAATTTGCTTAGTGATTTCAGTCATTTAAGTGAGGGTAATATTTTTAAAACAATACTCATTAAAAACAATGGTCAATCTTTGTGTCAATGCATTAAAATAAAAAGATGCTTCCTTTCCTTAAACAAATAGTAAATTACAAAATGACATATCATGTAGACCATCAATAGAAGTTTACTATATTTAAAACAAACTTTTTTAATAAAATGCACTTTCTTGCTTGTTTGTGTTTGTTTATAATCAGATACTGTCAAAAATTATCAATAGGAAGTTTTCTGAGATAAAAACAAAAAAGACATTGGCATGAAATGGACAAGTAATATTTCTCTTGTTAGTGAGATAAGTCCTATAGTGATATTCCTGATATGATAGTGCTAATAACCCAACTGAGAATTCTAGTTTTTGAGACATTCCTAGACTTGAGGGAATGTTGTTAAATGATTTTACAAACATGTAACAAAATTCCAGGGTATTTCTCCCCAGAGAATTCTAGAAGAGTGAATGATGCAATGATAAGGCAATAATTTCGACACCCATGAAAGAAGTCAATGAGGCCTAAGATATAAAACCCCTTATAGAAAACTTTAAAAATGCAATCAATGGTGAATCACAGCTAAGCAGAACTGAATCCCTCACCCCAATGCTTCTACGGGCAAGTATCCATGTGTTTGGAGTAATATTAGACCCAGGCACTAAAGGAAAGGAAAGCATAATTCTCTGTCACCTCTTCAGGTCATCAATGGATATATGAATTCCCTCCACCATTTGTGAAAAATGTCTCTAGCACAAAATAAACTTGTTTTTCCAAGGATAGAAATCTCTTAGTTTCACTTTCGGACAATGGCTTGAAGAATTTAAATGATTATAAGGTATGAACCTCTATTTTCTGATATTAAAATACCTGTTTCTGTGCTTCTCTCAGCAATATTAAATTAAAAAGTACCTTCACATTTTTGATGGGCTTTTAACATGAAAGAAAATATGAGATTATGAAGAGGGGGAAAAATTTATGCTCCATACATTCAGGAGTTTAATATGCAATTTACATACAATACATTTGGTGTTAAGTACTAACTTTGTGTGCAAATAGGTACTTTTTTTTTGCGAAAATCAGTGCTGATTACAGGAAAAACTGAAAAGACAAAAAATATTTGTAGTACCATTTAACTTTCTCCACCACTTCCTTTTGGTACCTTTTTTTCTCCTACACTCTAGGATCCTACTTTTATCAGTCTCTTATTGTAGTCACTACATGATACTCCAGTCATATGTTATGATTCAATGTCTCATAACTCTTCTTTTATCTTTCTTTATCAAAATTCTTTCTTATCAAAATTCTAATTCTCTTAGATCACAGCATTAGAATAAGCATATCTTATTGAATTAGCTCAAAATGAGTACTCACTGTTTAAAATAAATTTTGTGCTGCATTTGCATTCTAATTAGAGCAAACATTATTTAAAAGGTAAAAATAATGATAAAATTTCAAAGATTGATGTAAAAATTTCAAGCAGTGTTGGATATATATGTATACATTTATATGTAATGTAATTATTAGGAAGGTAAGGAAATTATGCCTTAATTATATTAAAACTCTGACTCTGTAGAAAAGGTGTATGTTTTGTATTATTACTAGGTGATTTCTGTATTGAGAAAAGCCAGCCAATTTTATTCTCAGAATTTATCTTTCTCATTCCTGCTTCTGAACATTTTCTTGCACCATAGAGATAATATCTTCTTCCATGACTTCAATGGTTTTCACTTTTGGAATCTTACCTTATTGGAAGAGCTTTATCATGAAGTGTAAAGCTTTCTCTGGTCTTACAAGTCAGTAAAAATTCTCTCTGTCAACAAGTATTTATTTATTTTATTTTTTACAAGACAATGGGGTTAAGTGACATGCTCAAGGTCACACAGCTAAGTAATTATTAAATGCCTGAGGTTGAATTTGAACTCAGGTCCTCTTGACTCCAGAGCTGGTGCTCTATCCACTGTACCAACTAACTGCCATAATGTCTATCATTAAGAGATATCAAGTAGATTACATAAAATTCAAATCTGTGCCCTTGATCTCATTTGTATAGCAATTCTAGTCTTGGGTTAAACATTTTGTCATTATCAGTCACTGGACTTCTGGGAAACTTTTAAAGACATTCCATATCTCTCAGTTTTGAGGCTGAGAAATATGGACAAAAAGTGGGCAAAAATTTGTCAAAAGTTTGGAATTAGACTGGATTAGCTTTCAATTTGTTCTTAAAATCAAAATATATTTTTCAGACTGACATCAGATATGGAAACACTGGGGGTTAAAAAAAATCACTTAAATATTATGAGTACCAATAACCTATCTTTAGATTAAGAATAAAAACTCAATCTACATACTTCAGGGGAATGTTTTCAGGTTTATAGTATGTATGCCATATAGTAAATATCACAATGAATGATTGTGCTATTTTCATTTTTCCAGTTCAGAATCTTGTTCTGAGTTCTACTTATAGTTTGAGAATTATTTAAAAGCAACTTAAAATTATGCCCTCCAATCCCCTCCTTTTGCAAGTGAGAAAATTGAAATTCACAGATAGTGAGTTGCTCTAGACTGCAAAGTAGAAAAGCCAGAACTAGAATTCAGATTTCCTGAAACCTACATCTTTCTGTGATTTTTTTCTCTGCAGATAATTAAGAGAAGCTCTCAGAACATGAGTAACCTTACCATAGTGACAGAATTCTTCCTCAAGAGCTTTTCCAACTCCTGGAAACTCCAGCTTTTACATGCTACACTGTTCTTGATGATCTACTTGATGGCTCTCATAGGCAATGTGCTTATCTTCACCCTTGTCTCTCTCGACAGAAACCTCCATACTCCCATGTACTTCTTCCTGAAGAATCTGTCATTTTTAGACCTCTGCTACATTTCTGTCACTGTTCCCAAATCCATTGTAAATTCCCTGAGCCACAGTTGCTCCATTTCCTTCTTGGGATGTGCATTGCAAGTATTTTTAGTGGTTTTATTTGCAGCAGCAGAGATTTCACTCCTCACAGTAATGTCTTATGACCGCTATGTAGCCATCTGTCAGCCCCTGCATTATGAAACCATCATGATCAAAAAGTCTTGTGTGAGGATGACAGCTGCTTCCTGGTTCAGTGGAGGCATAATTGGGGCCATGTATTCAGCTACTACCTTGTCTTTGCCCTTCTGTGGTTCCAAAGAGATCCATCAGTTCTTCTGTGATGTCCCTTCTTTACTCAAGATCTCCTGTTCTGAAAAACACATTGCAGTTTATGTGAGTTTTGCATTTGGGGCATGCTTAGGGATTTTCTGTTGTACTTCTATCATTATGTCTTATGGTCATATTTTCTCAACTGTGCTGAAGATTCCAACCACAAAGGCTCGATCAAAAGCCTTTTCCACTTGCCTGCCCCATCTCATTGTTTTTATGGTTTTTATCATAACTGGAACCATGGATTATTTAAAGCCACCCTTCAACTCTGACTCAAATCTAGATTTATGGTTGTCTATGCTTTATGCACTGCTTCCCCCAACCTTGAACCCTGTCATCTATAGTTTGAGGAACAGGGACATGAAGATTTCAATGAAGAAATTCATAACTTGCCAATATTCATCAGAGGGATTAATGAAAATGTCTTTTACATGATAGTCTACCTGTTTTTTAAAAAAAAATCAGTTCTGCTTTTTTTGTGTGTCTACTGACTAAAAATTCATTTTCACTTGTATGTGCAAGTCTAGATCATGATTTTTAAAAACTACACTTTAAAGGCTGGAAACATACTAATAGGTATATTTTTCAAATTATAGCCATACTTTATATATTATGCTTTACAGTTATCTAATAAATGCTTGGTGACATTTTTCCCATTTCTATGAGTAATCTCAAAAATAACTTAAATTTTAGTTTGAAATATATCATTATTAACATTTAATCATTAAGTGAACCTCACATAAGTAAAGTGATTTGACCAACTGCTCCTCTAAGTGGGGGAGTCTTAACTCCTACGTAACTTCTCATTTTAAGTCTAATTTATGTTTATCTTATATATTGAGGAAAATTATTTTTTCAAGGACTTGATCTAAAGTAACATGAACACTTTCAAGCATATCATAATTTTAACATAAGTACATTTCTACCAAAACCTCTTTGTCAAAATATTATGTTATTCAACTTTGCTTGTATATCCAAATCTTAATCATAGAACCATAGAAAAGAAGTAGTGAAGGAAATGTTAGAAACTATGTAGTCAAGTTCGTATCTTGAATTTTATGTTAAGTGTTACATTTTCTCATTCTTTCTGTACCAGAAGTCTACAAACATGATAATAACATAAAACATCAAAGTTATGTATGTGTACATATATGCAAGTTTATCTATGTGTATACCGATTTATATAAACATATGTGTATGTAAAATAACTTATTGGAGACATATTAAGATACTTATTTCTGAGATGTTGCTCACTTGGACTTTTTCCTATTGGGAAATTAAAGGAGGAGATAATTTAAAAATATGTGACATATGTATACATATATATATGTATAGATTTGCAGATATATAAATATATAAAAGTATGAGATAAATGGTAAGTTTGATACCTAAAATAATAAGATTACTCCAGTCACCAACCTCTCTTTTAAGTTGTACTTCTCCATACCATATTATTTAAACTGACAAATGATCTTATTTCCCAAAATTCTATACTAATACCTAGCTATTACAATGGAGGGAAAGATTGGGAGGAGAAGGTGAACAATGCTTACATTTTAATCTCATAAAAATTGGTGCACAGAGGGAATAATGTATATGCTTATTTGGGTATAAAAATATATCTTACCCAATATGGAAAAAAGGAAGAAAGGAAAATAAGACAAGGGGGAAATTGTAGAAAGAAAGCTATATCAGAGGAAGGAATATGTCAGATGCAAAACCTTAGTGAGGAGGGATAATAATAGTAGTAGTAGTAATAATAATGATAATAATAAATAATAATAATAGTAATGTTTGTCCTTCATTGTCAAGGAAAACCATGACATCAAGGAGGTGATGTCATGGCAAGTACTCGAATTGGATTTGAATGAGAATGTGTTGTGTAAACCACCAGTCTTACCTTTTCCTCCAGAGCCATTTGGGTTCAATGGTGGGAAATGAATTGGGACCACTGGAGATGGCCCTGGAAGCAAGGTAGTCAGGGCTAAGTGATTTGCCCAGGGTCACCCAGCTAATAAGTGTCAAGTATCTAAGGCTGGATTGAAGCTCCCTTTCTCCTGATTCCAAGGCCAGTGCTCCATCCACTGTGCCACCTATCTGCCCAAGAGATATAATGAATAATGAGAGAGAAAAGGACAAACAAGGGAAGGTGAGATGTAGGGAAAGATAGTAATCATAACTGTATGTGGAAATGGGATGAATACATATATAATATGGAAGCAGAGAGATAATTGTATTACAAACCAGAATTCTACAATATGTTGTTTACAAGAAATACATTTGAAGGAAAAAAGAAACGATACTCAGTAAAATTAAGGGACTGGAGCAAAATCTATTAGACATTAGACAAAGTAAAAATAAAGCAGGTATAGTGATTATGATCTCAGACAAAGCAAAAATAAAAATATAACCAATTAAATAAGAGAAGGGAAAAAATAAACATAACTTGCTAAAGGCTAGCATAGACAATGATATGATATCAATACTTAACATATGTGTACCAAATGGTATATAATCCAACCTTTCTAGGAAGATATTAAATGAGTTATAGTAGGAAATAGGCCATAAAATTATGATCACAGAGAGCCTATACATTCCCGTCTCAGAAGTAGATAAAACTAACCAAAAAATAAACAAAAACATAGTTAAGAAGATGAATAGAATTTTAGAAAAGTTGCACATGAGACAAGAAGTTAATGGAATATATGGTACTATGAACAAGAATAGATATAAGGAGAACATCAAAGTCTTATTTTTAAGGCATTTACTAAGCTCAAAGATTCTATTTGAATTGGTTATACATACATATATATGTGTGTGCATTTATGAAAATACATCAAATTTTTAAAAATTGTCATCACAACTAAGATAGTTTGAAAGTTTTGGGACTGAATTGTGTATGATGCACTGATTCTAAAAAGCATATTGGGTAGAAAAAGGTAAAAGAAACCAATTGTACTATAAAATGGGGCATGGAAAGAAGAACCAATACAAAGAAAGCAGTTTGTGGTAGAGGACTATTAATGTTGGAACCTTAGTGTCATCTGGGTTGAAGAGGAAGCAATGTGTTTGACTGGAAGGGTATAGAAGACTTCTGAACATGTAGAAAAATAAGAAATCTGGTAGACATAGTGGGGAGGTGCTTTTAGAGGTGAATGTGTGTGTGGATTTGGATTAGGGAGGGTGGGATAGATGGGAATATTTTGAAGAAAAAAGATAGAGATTGAGGGGAAGGAATGGGGGTAATCTTGGAGGAATGAGTGAAATAGAAGGTGGGAGGGTGTGGGGGGAAGATAAAGTAATGGAAAGTATAAAAAGTGAGAAATAGAGTGAAAATAAGATGGAAGGAAATTTGTGAATAGCAATTATAATTTTGAATATAAATGGGATGTTTGTAACAGATCTCTGTGGTGGCATGAACTAAAAATTGAAGGATTCCTCATCTAAGGAATGGCTGACTAAGATATATAAGATGCAGAAATTATCATACTTTTTTCCTTCCTTTCCTTTTCCTTTGCAGTACAGATGACTACCATTAGATTCAAATATGTTTCATGCAAATATATATATACATTTCCATATGTATATGTATCTATATATTTATATTTATGTAGATAGATATAGAGTAATATATACTCAAATAAATATTTATATACACATATTTATATAGATAGAAAAAGAAGAAAGGGGGAGGAAAGGGAAGATACAAGGAAATTTTGTAACTTGAAAATTTACATGTACATATTGATGAGAATAAATTAATTAATAAAAACAGAAAAAGAATAAAATAAGATTGAGGGAAATTTATGAACAGTAATTATATCATTTAATATCAATGAAATATTTATAGTACATCCTTTCCATGTCTGTATCATTATAGATGACTACCAATGGATTCAAATAGATATAGTCAGTCAGTCAGAAAGACAGATAGATAAACAGAGAGCAGATAGATAGTTATAGATATGTACTGTTATTTATTTGAAGGGAACAGAAAGGGGAGCATGGTACATTTGCATTTTCATATGCAATCATCTTATTGTTATGGAAGTGCTTGTAATATTCTGTAAGATGAAAATAAAATAACTTAAAAAGCATTTATTGTTGAATATGACAGATCTATAAAGAAAACTGAATGGGAATAGAAAGGAATATACTTTTTGCCTATGATACATGACACCTACACAAAAAATTTCCATGTATTAATACTGTAAAACCTCAAAATCAAATACAGAAAATTATATATATATATATATATATATATATATATATATATATATGTACAACCTTTTCAGATCATAACGTAACCATATTATATTCACTAAGTGGTCATAAAAGAAGGATTAAAATTAAACATAAATTAAGGATACTATTCCTTAATAATTAATGAGTCAAAGAAGAAATCATAGAAACAAATGATTTTATTAAAAAAAGTAACAAAAGTGAGACAACATACCAAAGTTTATGGGATACACTCAATACCATACACGAAACTTCAAAAATAATTTCCTCTTGTATGTCTTAAAGAAATAGTCATAAAGTTTTCATCATGACTTAATGGAGGTTATGTGGAAAAACTGGGATACTAATGCATTATTGGTGGAGTTGTAAAATACTAGGTATATACATCAAGAGATCAAGGAAAAAGGAAAAGGATCTATTTGAACAAAAATATTTATAGCAGTTTTTTTTCCTTTTTTATAAGGCAATGGGGTTAAGTGACTTGCCCAAGGTCACACAGATAAGTAAGTATTAAATGTCTGAGGTCAGATTTTGCCCTTTGGTCATAGTTCTAAATTGTTCTCCAGAATAGTTGAACCAGTGCAAAATTCCACCTGCAGTGTTAGTCTATCTATTTTACCTTTTTTTGGCATAGTATTTTATTCCCCAAATACTTGGAGGGTTTTCAGCATTCATTTTTTTTATAAACTTTTGAGTTCTGTATTTTTTACCCCCTTCCTCTCCTTCCCCCTCCATATGACAGCAAGTAATCTGCTATAGGTTATACATATGTGATTATGTTTGACATATTTCCATCTTAATCATGTTGTGAAAGAAGAATCAGAACTAAAGAATTAAAAACATGAAAAAAGAAAGAAAAATATAAAAAAGGGTTTCTTTTAATATTTTATTTATTTTTCCAACTACATGGAAAGGTAGTTTTCAACAATCATGGTTTGCAAGGGTTTGAGTTTTACATTTTTCTCCTCTCATCCTTTACATCTCCCCTCTCCATGACAAAGAGCAAACTAATATAGGCTATGCATGTAAAAAAGAATCAAAACAATATTGAAAAATAAAAAAAAATTAGGGAGAAAAAACACAATACATAAGACAACTTTTAAAAATTGAAGATAGTAAACTTTGGTATGTTTCTAAATTGCACAATTCCTTTTTTGTATATGAATGGTATTTTCCATCACAAGTCTTTTAGAATTGTCTTTGATTATGGTACTCCTGAAGTGAGTGAGTCCATAGCTGATCATCATTCAGTGCTATTGTTAGCATGTATAATGGTCTTCTGGTTCTGCTCATTTCACTTATTATCAGTTCATGCAAGTCTTTTTATGTTATTCTGAATTCCCATCCTCATGATTTCTTATAGAAAAATAGTTTTCCATCATATTCATATATAACAATTTGTTTAGCCATTCCACCATTAATAGGCATCCCTTAATTGCCAATTCTTTGCCAATACAAAAAGAGCTGCTATTTTTGTACATATGGGATTTTCATCTTTTTTATGATATTTTTTGGAATATAGATCTAATAGTAGGATTGCTGGATCAAAGAATGTGTAGTGCCCTTTGAATGCAATTCCAAGTTGCTCTAGTGAAAGGCTGAAACAGTTCACAACCCCATCAACAATGTGACATGGTCCCAGTTTTCCCACATCCCTTCCAACATTGACCGATTTCCTCTTTAGTCACATTGGACAAATAATACTGAAAAATTATATATGTGCATATACATATAAACTTTTGAGTTCTGTATTTATGCATGTATAGCAAATTCCTATATTAATATTCATTATAGACATATAAATGCATATATATATATATATATATATATATACAGAAATATATAATTTTAACAAACAGGTAAATATTTGTTGATCTAGATATTGTCCCTGAATCAGCTTTGAATAGGTGGTAAAATAATGACTCATAAAAGACATGATCATGATTAGTAAAAATAGCAAAAAGTCTAAATATGAAGGAAATTATTATTATTATTTATTATTATTATTATTATCTAAGGGTTTTTTAGTAAGGCAATGGGGTTAAGTGGCTTGCCCAAGGCCACACAGCTAGGTAATTATTAAGTGTCTGAGGCCAGATTTGAATTCAGGTACTTCTTACTCCAAGGCTGGTGCTCTATCCATTGCGTTACCTAGCTCCCTCCAGAAATTATTATTTTTATTTTATTTATTAGGAATGATTAAATTAGATTAAGGTTTTTCCCCTTTATTTCCTCATTCAAAGACTGGCTTGTAGGTCATTCAGTCAATCTCTGAGAACAAGACTGAAAGATTGTCCAAATTCTCTAGAAACATGCTTCTCAGTCTTGGGTAGGAACCAAAAGACCTTACTTCAGCTATTATTTAATTTAATCTGTAGTCATTCTGACCCTAAAGTATTAAATCCATATCCTTAAACATTCCATCCCACTGGAATTTAGAGTAAGCATCAGAACAGTATGGACCCAGATAAATTCCTTTGTTCAGATAGTTGGAGGAGGCTGAGTCTCATGATCAAGCCAAATTCTAAGGAGAAATAGAAGACACTCATTCCACCCTATCATTTTCACATGTCATGCAACATTTCATTTTCCAAAGATATTTAATCATTTGTGAACTTTATGTCTTTGCTTTTGAGAAACCACTAGCCATCAATTTATTGATGATTAGTTAAACAAGCTAATAAATTAATTACCCAGAAACTGTTTCTCAGAATTTTCATTCATCTCAGATAATACAATGTCATGCAAGTGAAATGATTAAATTTATATAGCTGTGGTAATGAAGATGAAACATTAAGAAAAATATTGGGACAAGTAGATGGTGTGATGGAAAGAGCACCAAACCTGATTTGCATCCTATTGTTACCTAGACAAATAGCCCCATAGGAGGACTCAGAGACCCTACTGAAATATATGTGACTGACCCTATTAGAACGACAATGTCTTAGTCTTTCCCAAACCTTTGGGACCTTTCCCACAGAAACTGGGAACCTAGAAAGGTTATGAGAATACCTCAGCCCCTTCTAATATGTAAATCCACTAAAGATGATAGAAATTGCTCAAACACCTCTCCCCACCTTTTTGCACAATATTCTACCCAGTAAGTATTGCATGTGTGGGTTCCTTCTTTAAGTCCAGCCTTTATGGGTGGAAGTCACTTTCTCAACAGCCCAGTTGCCAACTAGCAGCTGTGCCTAACTCCTGCCCCACCTCCTCTAACCCCTCCTTTATTGTCTGACTGTCCAGTTGTTCAAGTTTCTGGGAATTAGTCACTTCCAACTTCCTTTACTCCATCTGTCTCCTCTCTTCTTTGACTTCTGTTTACCACAGTTGTAGGAAAGAATCAAATGTTTTGTTTCCATAAAGATAAAAGAGAATATAAGAATGGTAGGATATTACCAGAATCTCACATATGTCTATGAAGATAACTTATTACAAAATCCAGGGTATCTGGTCTTTCTGGAAACAGAAATCTCTTTAAGTCTAGTTATAATACAGTGTTTATGGACCAATAATTGGTCCAGGTCAATATTAAGCATGTAAATGCTATTGGCATTTGCACCCCCAAAATACTGAGGTTCATCAGAGGATGTGTGAGAAAGAATTCACAAGACACAGCTTCTCTCTCATGCAGGTTGGCATTTAGATGGGCAATGTGATGGTACAGTGGATTAAGAGTTGGGAGATATTTTAGCCAAGAGAGTTCTAGCATATTCTCATAGTGAAAAAATGATCTCAGATAAATAATTAAATCAGTTTTAAGTGGTTTGGGGTGTTAGAAGTTGGTGCCATCAAGGGACAGCTATAAGGGGCAGAACTTATAATTGAGTTACTATTGTGCTTGTTAAGGAGGGTTTTTAAATAACAAACCCCAGGTGCTTGATAATAAGTGATTAATGCTCTAGGCAGATCAGATCCTGCCTGCAGTAAAAGGAAAAAAAGGCAATTATTATTCTAAGCAGTGGACACTGATAACAGGCAACCAGAATACAAAACAATCTTGGGCCAAAATCAATAGGGACTAGAGCTTCAGTAATTAAGTCATAGCTAGAATTCCTGATTCTAGGAAGAACCCAGAAAGAACACTCAAAACAGATCTTAATGTTGGGAAAAGGGGTCATTAAATGGGATCCCTTATCAATAGTACTTAAATTAATTTATAAACATAAAACTCTGCAAATCATTATACAAAATACATTCTTTAGATTATCTGACAAAGCCTTATCAAAATATTAATAATTGAATACATATTTTACCAAGGAAAATTAGATGATACAACACCACCAAATCTTCAGTTGCATTATAAAGCAGAAACTGAAATTTGTGTGGTACGTAATATAGAAAAATATATCAGCTAGAATGTTGATAAAGATATAAAAAAATACTGAATATATTGTGTTTCCCAAAAGATGTAAAGTACAAAATACTATGAACAGAAGTGACTCAATTCCATTACAATTAGTAGCAAAACTGAATAATAATTTTAAAGAAAATAAAACAAAATTTTGAATATATGCCATAAAATTGTAAAACCATTCAAGGAAAAAATATTTTTTTCACAATATTGAATAGGGAAAGATTTCTTAACCTCTTTTGATATTATGAACATGAGACAAATATCAAATATTTTAGATAAAAAATTTCTTAATTTAAATTAATGAAGCTAGACTGAAAATAAATGACACTTAATTAAAATTTTTTTCATTAAAAGACTGACAAAAATTTGACATTCCTAGGGAACTGACAATGAAATTTTGTGATCAAAATGCTTCAGATGAATTGTCAAAGGACTTCAAAAATCTGTTAAAAAGGGATAAACAAAGTTTCAACTTTCAAAATTATCTTCAAAATCTCCAATAACCAAAGAAATGAAAAGTCAATCAAGATTGAGTTGAACTGTCACCCTAAATCTCTTGAATTTGGAAAGGTGGTAAAAAATGATGAAAGTGAAATTTTCTTCCACCTATGGGAAAACAGGTACACTGACTGACTTCGCCAAGACTTTAAAATAGGCCTGAATATATTTTTAAAGCAAAATGCAAAACAATCCAAAAAGTTTATGTCCTTTGACATATTGATTTTATTAAGAATTCATTGGCAGAAAAGACCTATGTGAATAAAATTAATCAAGAAAATATTGTAAATAAAAAGAATAATAGAGAAAACTGTGTCTAATGATTGGGAATTATCTAACAGATTTTGATATATAAATACTGTTTAATATATATATATATATATATATATATATATATATATATTTTTTTTTTTTTTTAGATTTTTTTGCAAGGCAATAGGATTAAGTGGCTTGCCCAAGGCCACACAGCTAGGTAATTATTAAATGCCTAAGGCCGGATTTGAACTCAGGTACTCCTGACTCCAGGTCCAGTGCTCTATCTACTGTGCTACCTAGCTGCCCCAATATATTTTTACCTTAAGATTGAATTATAAGAAATTAAGAGTAGAAGAAAGCCAAATAATTATGGCAGCAATTATATGAAGTTAATCAAGATGGACATCAGGAAATTTTTCCAGTTTCTTACAAATATAACAATGATGCACTAGACATTGACACATTTATGTTGTTATCAGTATATATCATTCATAATCGGTTCAGTGTCCTCAAATATCTCTTTCCTCCAGACCAGATGAGTGAGCTGGCTGGAGGAGTTATGGTCTGAACTATTCAGAGATTAAAGATGCAAGATACTGAATGACTTTAAGGACACTGAGAGAACTCCAATTTTAATATCCTCAAAGAATCTCAAGTAAATTAGTTAATCCCTCTTAAGGCAAATGAAATGATGAAAGCACTTGGTAAATGTTTCAATATCAGAAGAACTGATCAGTTTCTCAGAAAGAGACATTTTAAATACCTCAGCCAAAGTGAAGTGATCATCATAGTTAAGCAGATACTAAATGCATTGACATTTAGTCTTGATTTGTTTAGGTCATGTGGGGACAAGAAATCAGAATAAAGGTAAACACTTTATCTTATATTATTATATTGCTACTAATGTCTGAATCTCCTCTACTTTTAAAAATTATTCCACTGAAGTGTAATCCTGTAGGTGCCTGAATAGAGAAGTGATAGTTTTACTCTCAAGATATGACTTAAAGAGGTGAACATAATAATAGGAATGACTTTTCATTTTCTGTTGTTAAAATGATGATGTATCTAGGAATGCATGACAAAGCGTAGAAAAAATATGCCTAAAGAAATCTTAAATGGCCAGATATATGAAATATCATTTGAATATGGCTAAACAGTGTTTAACTTGTTTCTGTGAGTATCACTTTATTCTTTTTTTTTTTTAGTTTATTTTTTTTTTGGCAAGGCAAACGGGGTTAAGTGGCTTGCCCAAGGCCACACAGCTAGGTAATTAGTAAGTGTCTGAGACCAGATTTGAACCCAGGTACTCCTGACTCCAGGGCCAGTGCTTTATCCACTGTGCCACCTAGCTGCCCCTATTCTTTTTTTTTTAATAAAAGAAAGATTTTATTTATTTTGAATTTTAAAAACTTCCCCCTAATCTTGCTTCCCTCCCCCTATCCCCCACAGAAGGCAGTCTGTTAATCTCTACCTTGTTTCCTTGGTATACACTGATCTAAGTTGAATGTGATGAGAGTTAATTCATATCTCTAAGAAAGAAATAAGGTATAAAAGAAAGCAAAATTACATAATAAGATAACATTTTCTAATTAAAGGTAATAATCTTTGATCTTTGTTCAAACTCTACAATTCTTTATATGGATACAGATGGTATTCTCCACTGCAAATACCCCACAATTCTGTCTGATTGTTGTACTGATAGAATGAGCAAGTCCATTAAGTTTGACCATCACCCCCTTGTTACTGTTAAAGTGTCTAGTGTTTTTCTGATTCTATTCATCTTGCTCAGCATCACTTCATGTAAATTCTGCCAGGCTTCCCTGAAGTCCCATCCCTTCAAGTTTCTATTATAACAATAGTGTTCCATCACATGCATATACCAGTTTGCAAAGCCATTCTTTAATTGAAGGACATTCATTTAATTTCCAATTCTTTGACACCACAAACAAGGCTGCTATAAATACTTTTGTACAGGTGGTGTTTTTACCCTTGTTTTATAGTCTCTTTAGGACATAGACCCAGTAGTGTTATTGCTGGATCAAAGCGTATGCACATTTTTGTTGCCCTTTGAGATTAATTCCAAATCGCTCTCCAAGAAAGTTTGGATGAGTTCACAGCTCCACTAACAATGTATTAGTGTCCCAGATTTCCCACATGCCTTCTAACACTGATCACTGTCCTTTCTGGTCATATTGGCCAGTCAGAGATATATGAGGTGATACCTCAGAGATGCTTTAATTTGCATTTCTCTAATAAGTAGTTATTTAGAGCAAATTTAAAAATAACTATGAATTGCTTTTATTTCCTCATCTGTAAATTGTCTTTGCATATATTTTGACCATTAGTCAATTGTGAAATGGCTTGACTTTTTAAAAATTTGACTCAGTTTTCTGTATATTTTTTGACTTGAATCCTTTGTCAGAAAACTAGTCCTAAAAATTGTTTCCCAATTTACTATATTTATTTTGATCTTGGCTACAGTGGTTTTTTCTGTGCAAAAGTTTTCTAATTTAATGTAATCAAAATTATCTATTTTTTTAATGATATCCTCCATCTCTTCCTTGATCATAAACTGCTTCCCCTTCCATAGATCTGACAGATAAACCACTCTTTAATCTTCTAGTTTGCTTATAGTATTGTTTTTTTATGTCTAGATAGTATATCCATTTTGATCTTATATTGGTAATAATAGAGTATGAGGTGTTGGTCTAATCTAAGTTTCTTCCATACTAATTTTCAATTTTCCCAACAGTTTTTATAAAAGAGAGAGGTTTTATCCCAATAGTTGGAATCTTTGAGTTTATCAAACAGCAGATTACTATAATCATTTGCTGCTATTGCACCTAGTTTATTCCACTGATCCACCACTCTATTTCTTAACCAATACCAGACAGTTTGATGACTCATGCTTTATAATATAACTTTAGATCTGGTAAGGCTAAGCCACTTTTTAAATAGATTTTTGCAAGGCAAATGGGGTTAAGTGGCTTACCCCAGGCCACACAGCTAGGCAATTATTAAGTGTCTGAGGCTGGATTTGAACATAGGTACTCCTGACTCCAGGGCTGGTGCTCTATCCACTGTGCTCCATAAGCCACTTTCTTTTACACTTTTTCATTGAATCCCTGGAAATTATTTACTATTTATTTCTCCATATAATTTTATTTACAACATTCTCTGACTCAGTAAAGTAACTTTTTTGGAATTTTGATTGGTAGGGCACTAAACAGGTAGTTTAGTTTTGGTAGAATTGTCATTTTTATTATATTACCTCCACCTATCCATGAGCAGGTGATGTTTGCCCAGGTATTTAAATCTGATTTTATTTGTGTGAGAAATGTTTTGCAATTATTTTCAAAAAGTTTTTCAGGTCTACCTTGGCAGGTAGACTCCCAGGTATTTTATATTGTCTGAGGTTACTTTGAATGGGATTTCTCTTTCTAGCTCTTTCTGCTGTATCTTGCTAATCATATATAGAAAAATTGAGGATGTTTGAGGGTTTATTTTATATCCTGCTACTTTGCTAAATTGCTAATTATGTTTTTTAGGTTTTTGTAAGGCAAATGGGGTTAAGTGGCTTGCCCAAGCCCACACAGCTAAGTTGCTAATTATTTCTAGCAGTGTTTTAGATGATTTTATGGGATTCTCATGTTATCTGCAAAGAGTGAGATTTTTGTCACCTCCTTCCCTATTCTAATTCCTTCAATTTCTTTTTCTTCTCTTATTGCTGAGGCTAGCATTCCTAATATGATATTGAATAGTAGTGGTAATAATGGCATCCTTATTTCACCCCGATCTTAATGGGAATGCCTCAAGTCTATCCCCATTGCAAATGATGCTTTTGATAGTTTCAGATAGATACTGCTTATTATTCTAAGGAACAAACCATTTATTGCTACACTCTCACTCTCTAGTGTTTTAGTAGGAATGGATGCTGTATTTTGTCAAAAGTTTTTCAGCCATCTATTGATATGATCTTATAATTTCTAATAGGTATGTTATTGTTATAATCAATTATACTAACAGTTTTCCTAATATTTTACCAACCCTGCATTCCTGGGATAAATCCTACTTGGTCATGATGTATTATCCTAGTGATAACTAGTTGTAATCGTTTTGCTAAGATTTTATTTAAGATTTTTGCCTCCATTTTCTTCAGGGAGATAGGTTTATAATTTTCTTTCTCTGTTTTAAGTCTTCCTGGTTTAGTGATATCAGCACCATATTGGTGTCATAGAAAGAGTTAGGCAGGGTTCCATCTTCACCTATCTTTCAGAGTTTATTTAGAATTTGAACCATTTGTTTCTTAAATGTTTGATAGAATTCACTTGTGAATCCACCTGGCCCTGGAGAATTTTTCATAGAGAGCTCAATAATGGCATGTTGATTTTCTTTTTTTCTGAGACAGGGTTATTTAGATATTTCAATTCCTCTCCACTTAACTTGTGCAAACTTATATTTTTGTAAATATTGTTCAATTTCACTTAGATTATCAAATTCATTGGCATAAAGTTGGACAAAATATTTCCAAATATTACTTTCATTTCCTCCTCATTGGTGGTGAGTTCACCATTTTCATTTATGATACTAACAGTTTGGTTTTCTTCATTCTTTTTTAAATCAAATTAGCTGTAAGTTATCAATTTTATTGTTTTTTCATAAATCCAGTTATTGTTTTTTATTAGTTCAACAGTTTTCATGCTCTCCATTTTATTAATTTCTCATTTAATAGAATTTCTAATTTGGTATTTTATTAGGGGTTTTAAATTTTCTTTCTCTAATTTTTACTTGTATATTTAATTCATTGATTTCTTCTTTCTCTAATATATTCACATAAGAATTTAAAAATATAATACTTCCCCTGAGAGTCACCTTGAATGAATCCCATAGGTTTGGGTATGTTTCATTATTGTCATTATCTAGAATGGAATAAATAATTCTTTCAATAATTTGTTATTTTATTATTCACTTTTTTTAAAATGAAGTTATTTGCTTTTCAATTAGTTCTGGATCTATATCTCCCTGGTCTAATATTGGATATGAATTTAATTGTATTATGATTTGAGAAAGATGTATTCACTATTTCTGCCTTTCTGCAATTGATCATTAGGTTTTTATGCCCTAGTACATGGTCAATTTTTGTGTAAGTGCCATGTACTGCAGAAAACAAAAGTATATTCCTTTCTATCCCCATTCAATTTCCTCCATAAATCTATCATATCTAGGTTTTCTATTTACCTCCTTAATTTCCTTCTTGTTTATTTTATTATTCAATTTACCTAAATCTGAGAGTGGGAGGTTGAGGTCTCCCACTAGTAGAGTTTTGCTGTCTATGTCTTCCTGTAGCTCTTTCAACTTCTTCTCTAAGAATCTGAATGTTATACCATTGGGTGCATTTATATTTAGTATTGAAATTACTTTATTGTTCTTTAGTACCTTTTAGGAGAATATAGTTTCCTTCCTTATGTCTTTTAATGCTGTTTGTCCTGCTGCTTTCTCTGAGATAAGGATTGCTCCCCCTCTGCTTTTTACACTTCAGCTGAATCAAAATATATTTTGTTCCAACCTTTTATCTTTATTCTATATGTATCTCTCTACTTCAAATGAGTTTCTTGTAAGCAGCATATTGTAGGATTCTGGTTTTTAATCCACTCTGCTATTTGCATATGTTTTAAAGGAGTGACCATTCCATTTACATTCATAGTTATAATTAGTAATTCTTTGTTGCCCTCTGTATTTTTCCTCATTTTTCACTTTATTTACATTCCCATGTATGTATTTTTTTTCTGAATACCTCCACCTTCAGTGTGTTTGCCTTACTATATCAACCCTCCTGCTCTTTCTTTCCCCTTTCACTTTTCCCCTTCTTCCTTCCCTTACATTTGTTAATTCCCCTTTCTCTATCTGTCCCCCTCTCCTCCTCTCCCCCTCCCATTTTCCCCTTTTAATACTTGAGAGGTAAAATTGGTTTCTTAACTTAACTGAATGTGGGTAAGTTAACTTTAAGCCAAGTCTGATGAGTGGAAGATTCCCATGTTTCTCACCTCCTCCCTTCTTCCCCTCTATTGCAATAAGTCTTTTTTTGCCTCTTAATATAATGAGATTTACCCTATTCAATCTCCTCCATCCTCCTGTCTCCTTACTGTCCCCCTTTTTAAGAAGGTATTATTTTTGAATCATTCTATCTGAGTCACAGTACAGTCATGAGTTGCCATCACTTCTGCCTCAGTATATTCTTTGTGATAAAGTTAACAGTTCTCAAGAGTACTTAGAGTCTTTCTCCCAAGAAGGGATATAGCTACTTTCCTCTTATTGGATAGCAGTCTCAAAGAAAAATCATGAATGTCCATCACTTCTGGTTAATATATTCTCTCTATAGAGTTATAATTTTCAAGAGTTATGAGAATCTTTCTCCTAGGTGGGGATATAGCAAGGTTCCTCTTATTAAACAGCATTTTTTTCTTTACCCTTTTTTATGTTTTTACCTTTTCATGTGTCTCTTGAGTCTCCTCATTTGTCTCCAAATTTTCTATGTAGCCCTGGTCTTTTCATCAAGATATGTTTGAAGTCTCCCATTTTGTTAAATGTACATACTTTCCCCTGGAAGTCAAGGCTCAGCTTTGCTGGATAGTGAATTGTTGGCTGCCTTCCAAGCTCCTTTGCTCTTCAGAATATGTCATTTCAGGACCTTTGATCCCTTAATGTTGATGCAGCCAGGTTATGCATAATCCTTACTGTGGCTCCTTGGTATTTAAATTGTTTCTTTCTGGATGCTGGCAGGATTTTCTCTTTTATATGAAAGTTCTGGAATTTGGTCACAACAATCCTTGGTGTTTTCATTTTAGGATCTCTTTCAGGAGGGTATCTACGTATTCTTTCAATAACTACTTTGCCCTTTAGTTCTATGATATCAGGGTAGGTTTTCCATCACTAAATCCAGTAATATTAAGCCCAGGATTTTTTCTCTTCAGTGTTTTCAGTAAGTCCTATAATTCTCAGGTTGTCCATTCTTGCTCTATTCTTGAGGTCACTGGTTTTGCTGATGAAGTATTTTACATTTTCTTCTAATTTTTTGATCTTTTATTTTACAGACCCTTGTCTCTTGAAGTCATTAGTTTGCACACATTCCATTTTTTTAAGAGAAGAATTTTCTTCATTTACCTTTTGCAACTCCTTTTCCAATTGGTCGATTCTATTTTTGAAGGAGTTTTCCCTTTGCCCAAGTGTAGTTTTGAGAGAATTATTTTCTTTTTGCATTTGACCAATTGAGGATCTGAGATAATTATTCTCATTTTGTATTTGTCGAATTGTATTTTCCAAGAATTTGCTTTCTTGTTGCAAGGTGTTAATCTTCTCTTGTGTTTCTTTTCCCCAATTTTCCAGTTGATTTTCAAACTCCTTCATGATTTCTTCAATGAAGTCTTTCTGGGTTAGGGACCAATTCATATTCTCCTAAAAAGTGCTAGATCTCTCTGGGTTTGAATCTGTTTCTCCTAAGTATTTCTCCATGGGCCTCCCAAAGACCAGTAGGCCTTTCTTTATTTTCCTAGGATATTGTGTTGGGGGAGGGGTTGGTTCTCAGAGATTTGCTTTTGAAAACCCTAGAGGCTTTGTTCACTTGGTTTACTAATTGGAGTTGGTCTGGCCAGGACAATATGCTGGTTTCTTTTTTCTGCATTGTTTGAAGCCATCTCCCTAGTCCTAGAGTTAGGTGGGGCAGCAGGGTCTGAGTTGATCTTCAACAATGGACTGGGCCCTGGGGGAGGGAGTTAATCTCCCTTTCAGCTGAGTGAACTCTGTTGTTCACACATGAGCATGGGGGCAGCATTTACCATTCATTATTGGAAGCATGCTCTGCAGAAAG
Source organism: Macrotis lagotis (assembly GCF_037893015.1). Lineage (NCBI taxonomy): Eukaryota > Metazoa > Chordata > Mammalia > Peramelemorphia > Peramelidae > Macrotis > Macrotis lagotis. The sequence goes on from NC_133662.1 coordinate 67,605,915, forward strand.
CATAGAGCTCAAGTCTCAAGCCCATCTTGTCATTTTCTTGGCATGCTCGGCAACTCTGAGCTGGAACTCACCCAGAGCTCCTCTTCCCCTGGCCAAAGATTCTATGACTAAGGTTGGTCCTTGGACCATCACTCACCAAAATCTCTGAGGTTAAGGCTGGTTTTCTGGCTTCACCCCACTGCTGTCCCTGTGCTTGCTCTCTGTATGCAGTTTCCCTACAGTCCCCTGAGACCGTCCTTTGTTGGTAGCTGTTCTCCTAGCTTCTTTTTCTGGGTTTTGTCGATCAAATTTCTGTTAAGGTTTCTTTCATGTTAATTTTGAGGGGAACCAGGAGCACTTAGCACAGTGCCTATCTTCTTTCTGCCATCTTGGCCAAGACATACCTCCTGCAAAATATGGGTTTTTATACAGTGATTATAGATTTTTTAAAATTAATGTAATCAAAATTATCCAGTTTGTTTTTTATAATGTTCTTTATCTCTTCTCTGTTCAATTGCTCCCCTTTCCATATATCTGACAGATTAACAATCCTTAGTTCTCCTAATTGGATTATAATATTACCTTTTATGCCTAATCCTGTCTCTATTTTGACCTTATCTTGGTTTAGGATATGAGATGTTAGTCTATTTCTACTTTCTGCCATACTTTCTTCCAGTTTTTCTCAAATATATTTTTGATCTATACTTCTTTGTAACACCTTGGCCTCATCCTAAATAGCATAGTTCTATTTCTGTGTGACCTTCACTGGGGAAGTTGGTCCAGAATCTATCACTTAGGATATAATTTATGAGTATATGATGACAGGTGAATGTTTGAACTGAGACAAATTGCATTAAAATTTGGAGGAGAGTTGTTCCAAGGTGCTTGCTTCTGCTAACCTATATGGTGGAACAGACCCAAAATAGATTGCACTGCTCTTGGAATTAGCTCTTCACTGAGGAATGGATTTTCCTTTTCTGTTCTTCCTTTTAGTGTTGGTAGAACCTATGCCCAAGAAAGAACATTAAGTGGACAGATGGATGTGAAATACCTGCAACTGGATTTTGTTTAAGGACAATTCTATTCTGTTAATCTTATCATGATATACAAAGCATCTTGTTATTGGATTCCAATGCTGAGGATTCTTTTGACATCATTTAAAATTGCTAGAAAATTTATATCACTTTCAATATTTTTTTTAGGTTTTTGCAAGGCAAACAGGGTTAAGTGGCTTGCCCAAGACCACACAGCTAGATAATTATTAAATGTCTGAGACCGGATTTGAACCCAGGTACTCCTGACTCCAGGGCCAGTGCTTTATCCACTATGCCACCTAGCAGCCCCTATCACTTTCAATATTGAAGAATGGTAAAGCAATCAGTTTTTTTTTTTTGTGAACAAAAGCTCAAGTATGCCTCAGCACAAAACTTTTTTTTTTGTATTACAAATTTTTAATCACTGGGGAAAACAGTTTTCCAAGTATAGTTGAGAAGACAAAACATTTTTATCTTTGGCTAAAGATTACCAGGATTCCCCATGCTTCAACTTATTCCACTATCTTTTTAAAAAAAGCATTTTTTCAGTCACAACTCATGAAGACTGTTTCCTAATGGGTAGAAGATGGCTGAGATCTTGTGAATGGAATGCTGACACTTCCAGGTACTGAAGAGAAGTATAATAATTTAATGTAGTTATGAAGGAAAGACTAATAGCAACATCCTTCATCCCTTCTAACTCCTCCAGGTTAATAGGCATAAGAAAAATTATTTTCTTATAGAAGGCAATAAACAAATAATCACTATTCAAATGTTGATGTTTTGTTGATATTGAGAGGTTCAGTCTTGTAGTCTTGCAACTACCAAAGTTTTATACCAACAGTTTCCAAATTTCTCTGCAGCTCATAAAAGGGTTCAATGTTGAAGAAATATTGAGTTCAAACATGGTGATGTTCTTCTAGCTACTAACTAAATATTCAGATGTTCATTCATTTATCAGTCAAGTTGTTTAAAAAAAGCAGAACTCAGTTCTCAGACTCTTCTGAAATATTAGAAAATTTTCGACACTTAGCTTCTCCAATTTCCTTCCTCTTAGACTGCCTTTCTCCATACTCCTTTTTCAGGCATTTCCACATTTCACGATCAAGGTCATTACAGTGACCAAAAAATTTCAGGACACTGTGCTTTTTATGGCATTCTTTTAATAGATTAATTAAAATATTACACTCTTCAGTGTGCAGATGTGGAGACAAGTCTGGATGCATCTTTGGTTAAAGATAGTGGACCAATACAGAAATTTTCCACCTTTTTAGACAGTCACTATCAGAAGTTCTTTTGCTTGAACATGTATATATTTTCTCTCAGCAGATGCCCTACAGGTCATCCGGAGAGGAGGCCTCAACCGCCAATGCTCGCAAGTGCGGCGTGCTGCAGCCACGGCCGCTGGGCTCAGCACAAAACTTTTAAGGAGCTTTCACAACAGTTTCACAATTATTGGGGAAGTATTTTAATTCTGACACTTTTTTTTGATCACTGAAAAATCAAATAGTTACTTTCAACCATGATATTATTTCTAAAAAAATGGCAATAGTAGTATTTGATCTGTCTATTCTCAGGTTTTCAGTGAAAAGTGAGTTTATAATCCTAAAAATGATACATTTAGATTTTTTTCTTTTAGCACCCTTTGAAATTTAAAAATTTCTTTATTAGATTCAGTAATGATCCTTTCTTATGTAGAGAAATACTTAGACTTTATAGAATACATAGATCAATGATTACTAATTTTTTTTGTATCATGGATCACTTTGGAAATAAGATGAAATTACTGAGTGTAATCAGAATCATAAAATTAAAAAAATCAAACAAAATATGAGGAATTGCAAACTGTGTAATTATAATTAGCAAAGCACTTTTTAAAAAATAAATTCATATGCCTCCAGTTAAAACTTTCAATATAGTTCCATTCTATCATTTAACAAAATTTTTAAAAATGCAAAGATCACAGAGAAGTACTGGCTACTGCCAAATAACAAACTGAAATTGTATTTGTTTCTTATCTCTGCAGAAATAGTCATTAGAACTCCCCCATCCCAGAGAAGAGTTGGCCTCACCATGATGACAGGATTCTTATTCATGGGCTCTTCTAACACCTAGGAGATACATGTCATCTTCTTCTTGTTAATTTACTTGGTGGCTCAGATAGGTAACCTGCTCATGCTCACACTCATCACTTTAGATCACCACCTCAACATCCCCATGTACTTTTTTCCTAAAGAATCTGCCCTGTTTGGAGCTCTGCCTAATTTTTGTTACTATCCCTAAATCTATTGAAAATTCCATAAGTAGAAGTTATTCCAGCTCTTTCTTTGGATGTTATTACAAATATTACAAATTCTTTTTAGGAATTTTATGTACAGTATTAGAACTTCTCCTCACAGTGATGTCTTATGATCATTATGTGGTGATTTATTTACCTTTGCATTATGAAAACATAATGTAGAAAGAATTTTGTAAGAGAATGACAACTTCTTCCTTTATCACTGGAGGATATTTTGGGATCCTGTATTCATTTAGTATATTCTCTTTACCCTTTTGTGGCCCCAAGCAGATTCATTAGTTCTTTTGTGATGTTCCTTTCTTACTCAACACATTTTGCAATTGATGTTAGTGTGGCTTTTGGAGTCAGTTTTGGTATTTTCTTCTGTATAAGAATAGTTATCTCTTAGATTTACATTGTACTAAGGATTCTGACTAATGAAGGTCATTCAAAAACTTTCTCCACTTGTCTGCCCCACCTAATCATTTTCATGTTTTCATCACAACTGAGGTCTTATCTAAAGCCACCCTCAGACTCTGATTCAGTTCTGGATCTATTATTATCAACATTCTATTCGATGGTGACACCAACCCTGTACCCTGCCATCTATAGCTTGAAGAACAAGGATATGAAAAGATCTTTGAGGAAGTTTATAACTTGGAAACACTTCTCATGGAATTGATGTCAAAGTATTTTCCATGATCATACTGATATTTTAATACCTTTCTGTGCTTGTTGAGTTGATTTGTTTATATGTGCATGTTAATATTATTAACTTTAGAAAGCTGACAGCTAGAAGGCCTAGGGTATATTAATAAGCATGATTTTAAGTGTATATATATTCATGTATGACTGGGAAATTAATAGTCTATTTTGCCTCAATTTATTTCATTTATATAATGGGATGGGGTTTGGAATTAGATGATCCAAAAGGTTTCTTCCAATTTAAAAGTGTATGTAAATCAATGAACAGTGCTCTCACCTTAAAAAATATAACAATATCTCAAATTATGTGTACTTTTAATAATTATTTATTATAAGAACCCTATGTCATGTGAAGTTCAAAGAACATTGTCATCATTTTACATAAAAGAATACTGAAGCTCAGAGAGTATATATACAATTTTTCCAGACGTCACGCAAGGATCATTAGAATCATTATGTCATCCCAGGTTTCTTGTTTTCAAGGCTGTCATGAAAGTTTTCCAAGTTACTATCTTAATCTGATGTTCTTAAACAAAAGGCCATCTTTACTAGTGACAGTGGCATGGATTCTTCTTTCCTGCTTTTAAATCCTGTTCTCAACCTAGAATGGATAATCAATAGAAGACATTGTGGTTTTCTCATTATAAATAGTCCAACAGTTTCAAAATCTCATGTTGATTCTACTAGCACAGATTTGATATGAATGAATGAAGCATCAATCATATGCTCTCCATATACAATGCATTGTACTAAAGATGATGATACAAATGCATTAAAAAATGAATGTCTAATTATAAAGAGAGCTCAGATTCCAATAAGAAAAACACATCTGGAAGATTTCCCATATGAAAAAAGTCCATTAAGGGGAGGCTAGGTGGTGCAGTGGATAGAGCACCAGCTCTGGAGTCAGGAATACCTGAGTTCAAATATGGCCTCAGACACTTAATAATTGCCTAGCTGTGTGGCCTTGGGCAAGCCACTTAACCCCATTTGCCTTGCCAAAAAAAAAACTAAAAAAATAGTCCATTAACCTTAAAGTATAACAGCAAAGCATTTAAAAAGTAAGTTGAGATTAAGAGAGTTTAAATGATCATTTTGTTGCAATGATATAAAGGATAGAAGTGTGATTTTTGGTACTGGGAAAACTCCAAGAAGGGAACTGCCACCAATACTGAATGCTGACCAGAAAGAAAAAAAAAAGCATCATAAAAGAAATTGAACTTTTTAAAATTAATTAAATATTTTTTTCCAGCTACATGCAGAGATCATTTTTAACAATAATTTTTGGTAGTTTATATTTGCACATTTTTTTCTATCTCTCTCATTTCCCTCCCTCCTTCTCTTGACAGTGTGCAATTTACTATAGGTTATGCATGTATAACTGTGTTAAACATCTTTCTATATTAATCATGTTGTGAAAGAAGAATCAGGACAAAAAGGAGAAAAAAACATGAAAGAAATTTTAAAAATTGAAAATAGGAAGTTTGGTCTGTATTGCAACTTCTAGTGATGTGGATGGCATTTTCCATCACAAATCCTTTAGAAATATGTTTGATTGTCATGCAAATATCATCCTTCATAATTGATTATTTTTGTTAATGTGTACAATGATCATCTGGTTCCTTTGACTTCACTCAATATCAGTTCATGATATTGAACTTTCCAAACTTTTCTAAGGTCCTGCCATTTTGATTTCTTATAGAACAATACTAAGATATCACATTTGTAACTGAAAATGCGTTCAGTAATTTCCCAATTGATGAGCAATCCCTCAATTTCCAAAACTTTTCTAAAACTAAAAGAGTTGCTATAAATATTATTGACCATGTGAAACATATTGCAATTTTGGGGGTTTTTTACTTTTTTGCAAGGCAATGGGGTTAAGTGGCTTGCCCAAGGCCACACAGCTCGGTAATTATTAAGTGTCTGAGGTCATATTTGAACTCAGGTACTCCTGACTCCAAGGCCTTTGCTTTATCCACTATGTCACCTAACAGCCCCTTTTCCCAGTTTTTAATTGATATTTTATTTTTTCCAAAAACAAGTTATGAGATTTCTTTAACATTCATCCATATGTATAAAAATATTTTAATATACATGATTTCCTTTTAAGCTACATGATCCCTCTCATCCCAGTGGTAAACAGTCAGGTAAATATTATACTTACTCATTTATGTTTAATATATTTACAGATTAGTCATTTTCAGTATCAAGAATTAGGATTAAGGGAAAAGAAAGATCCATGATAAAGTAAAAAAATACACAAGAGAAATTTTTAAAAAGTGAATGTAGTGTTCATTCAGATTCAGTAGGGTAATTTTTGTTTTGTTTTGTTTTTCTTTCTCTATATGTGGATAGCATTGTCCATAACAGGTCTCACTGGCTGTGCTAGATCTCAGTACTGCTGAGAGGAGCTGCATCCATTAAGGTTGATTAACTCATAATATTGGTGTTTATATGTACAGTGTTCTCTTGGTTCTGCTCTGCTCACTCATCATCAGTTCCTTTAATTCATCCCATGCTTCTCTAGAATTTTGATGGGCATCCTCTCAATTTACAATTCTTTGCCATTACAAAAAAAGCTACTATGAATATTTTGGAACTGGGACCTTACCCAGTTTTATGATTTCTTCTGGATTCAGACCTAGGATTAGAATTTGCTGAGTTAAAGGGTATGATCAGTTTTATTACTCTTTGGTTATAGTTCCAAATTGCCCTAAAGAATGGTTAGATCAGTTTCACAGCTCCATCAGTAATGCATTGTTGTCCCAATCCTCCCACAACCTCTTGTACATTAATAACTTTCCCTTTTTCTCCTCTTAGCCAATCTGATAGGTTTGAGGTATAACTTCAAAGATTTTTAATTTGCATTTCTCTAATCAGTAATGATTTAGAGCATTTTTTCATATGATTATATATAGTTTTAATTTCTTCATTTGAAAACTGTCTATTAATTTCCTTTAACCATTTATCAGTTGGGGAATAACATGTAATCTTATATATTTGATGTAATTCTCTGCATATTTTAGAAATGAGACCTTTATCAGAACCTCTGACTGTGAAAATTGTTTCCCAGCTTTCTGTTTTCCTTTAAATTTGGCAGCATTGGTTTTATGAGCACAAAAGCTTTTAAATTTAATATAATCAAAATCATCTATTTTACAATTTAAAATGTACTGTTTTTTATTTGATCATAAAATTTTCCCTTTTCCATAGATCTGATAGAGTATTTCTTGATCTGTTAATTGATCTATGGTGTCTAAATCCTGTACCTTTTATGACATTTTTTGGTATAGAGTATGAGAAGTGGATCTATGCCTAATTTTTGCCAAACTATTTTCCAGTTTTCCCAACATTTTTGTCAAATAGTGAATTCTTATACCATAAGTTAATGCCTTTGGGTTTGTTAAGCAGTAGATTACTGAAGTAAGTTACTGCTGTTTCATTGAACTTTTCCTTATCTGCTGATCTTTTACTCTATTTTCTTAACCAGTACCAGACAGTATTGATGATTGCCATTTTATATTATAGTTTTAGATCTGATAGAGCTAGATCACCTTCATTTACATTTTTCATCAGCTTCTTTGCTATTTTTGGCCTTTTGTTTCTCCAGATGAATTTTTTATTATTTTTTCTAGTTCAGTAAAATAGTTATTTGATAGTTTGCTATGACACTGAATAAGTAAATTAATTTGGCTAAGTTTCCCCATTTTTAAAATATTTGACATATAGACCTAGCAGCAGTAATGTTTGGTCAAAGGGCAAGTGTAGCTTTATTGTACTTTGGTCTTAGTTCTGAATTGCTTTGCAGAAAAGTTGGATCAGTTCACAACTCCATCAACAATATATCAGTGTCCCAGGTTTGCAATATCCCCTCCAATATTTGTCATTTTACCCTTTTGTCCTTTAAGTATTTCTATGAGGAGTCGGATTTTTAACCACAAAGTGATTTTAATTTACATTTTTCCATGTAATAATGATTTTGAGAATTTTTTTGATCTGACTTAATTGCTTTAATTTCTTCATTTGAGAACTATCTTCTCATATCTTTTGAACATTTTATAATTGGGAAATGATGTTCTCCATCACCTCCTTGGTCATAAAATGCTTCCCTTTCCATAGATCTGACAGGTAAACTACTCCTTGATCTTCAAGTTTGCTTATAATATTGTTTTTTATTTCTGGATCCTGTATCCATTTTGATCTTATCTTGGGATAGGGTGGGAAATGGTGGTCTAATCTAAGTTTCTTCCATACTAACTTCCAATTTTCCCAACAGTTTTTTTTATCAAAGAGAGAGTCTTTATCCCAATAGCTGGACTCTGAATTCATCAAACAGCAGATTATTATAATAATTTCCTGCTACTGAACCTAGTTTATTCCATTGATCCACCACACTATTTCTTAGCCAATACCAGACAGTTTTTATGACTGATGCTTTATAATACAATTTTGGATCTGGTAAGGCTAAGCCTCCTTCTTTTGCACTTTTTTTCTATCAAATAACTGGAGATTCTCAACTTTTTATTTCTCCATATGAATTTACTTACAATTTTTTTCTAGTTCATTGAAGGAATTTTTTGGAATTTTGTTTGGTAGGGTGCTAAACATGTATTTTAGATTTGGTAGAACTGTCATTTTTATTATATTAGTTGAACCTATCCATGAGCAGTCATTTGCACTTATTTAAATATGATTTTATATGTGAGAGAAGTGTTTTGTAATTATTTGCAAAAAGTTTCTGAGTCTGCCTTGACAGGTAGACTCCCAGGTATTTTATATTGTCTGAAGTTACTTTGAATGGGATTTCTCTTTCTAGCTCATTCCGCTGCATCTTGCTAGTCATATATAGAAGTGTTGAGGATTTATGGGAGTTTATTTTATATCCTGCAACTTTACTAAAGTTGCAAATTATTTCTAATAATTTTCTAGATGAATTTTTGGTATTCTCTAGATAACATCATGAAAAAGAAACTAAATAATTTTGATTACATTAAATTAAAAGTCTTTTGCACAGACAAAACCACTGTAACCAAGAACAAAAGAAATATAGCAAATTGAGAAACAATTTTTATGACTAGTGTTTCTGACAAAGAACTCATCTCTAAAATATACAAAGAACTGAGTCAAATTTAAAAAAAAGACAAGTAATTCCCCAATAGTCAGATGGTTAAAGGATATACAAAGGCATGTTACAGATGAGGATATAAGAGCAATTCATAATCATATGAAAAATTGCTCTAAATCACTAATTATTAGAGAAATACAAATTAAAACATCTCTGAGGTACCATCTCACACTTCCCAGACTGGCCGATATGACCAGAAAGGACAATGATCAATGTTGGAAGGGATATGGGAAATCCAGGATGCTAATTCATTGTTGGTGGAGCTGTGAACTCATCCAAGCATTTCTGGAGAGCATTTTGGAATTATGCCCAAAGGGCAATAAAATTGTGCATACCCTTTGATCCAGCAATAGCACTACAGTGTCTGTACCCTGAAGGGATCATGAAAAAGGGTAAAAACATCACTTGTACAAAAATGTTCATAACAGCTCTGTTTGTGGTGGCAAAGAAATGGATACTGAAGGAATGTCCAAAAATTGGGAAATGGCTTAACCAACTGTAGTATATGTATGTGATGGAAGACTATTGTTCTATTAGACTCCAGGAGGGTTGGGAATTCAGGTAAGCCTGGAAGGATTTGAATGAACTGATGCTGAGCAAGATGAGCAGAACCACAAGAACACTGTGTACCCTAACAGCAACATGGGAGTGATGATCAACCTTAATGGACTTGCTCATACCAACAGGGAAACAATCAGGTATAATATTGGGGTATCTTTGATGGAGAGTGCCATCTGTATCCTGAGAAATTATTGTGGAGTTTGAACAAAGACCAAGGACTATTACCTTTAATTTTTAAAAAAAAGTTGTCTTATGTAATTCTTCTATATCTCATATTATATGTTTCTTCCTTAAGGATATAATTTCTCTCTTATCACATTCTACTTAGATCAATCCATACTATGGGATTGATATAAAGCCTGGCAAACTGTTTTCTGTGGGAGGTGGTGGGGAGGGAAGCGAGTTTGGGGGGAAAATTGTAAAACTCAAAATAAATAAAACCTTTCTAAAATTAAAAACAAATTGGGAAATGGCTTGTTTTCTTGTAAATTTGACTTAGTTCTCTCTCTCTCTCTCTGTATATATATATATATATATATATATATATATATATATATATATATATATACTTTAGAATTGTGTTCTTTATTGGAAACAGTTGTTAAGTTTGTTTCCCAAATAGTTAAATTCCTTTTAATCTTAGTTGCACTGGTTTTATTTGTACAAAACCTTTTTCATTTTAATATTATCAAAATTATTCATTATGCATTTTTATGGTTGTTTTTCACTTCTGTAGCAACAAACTCCTCCCTTTCCATAGAGCTGACTGATAAACTATTATTTATTCTTCTATCTTATATCACTATTTTATGTCTATATTCTGCACCAATATTGTCCTTATCTTGAAATAGGATGTGAGATATTGCTCTATATGTAGTTTCTCTCATACTGTTTTCCAGTTTTTCCACCGATGTTTGTCAGTTACTGAATTCTCATCCTAGAAGTTGGAGACATTGGGTTTATGGAACGGGTTATATTATAACCATTTTCTACTGTTTTTCTGGTACCATTGATCCATCACTCTATTTCGTAGCTAGTCCCAAACAGTTTTGATGACTGTTACTTTACAATTTTATTTTAGATCTAATATTACTCTCATGTCTTCAATTTCTTTTTGTTCTCCAATTATTAAAGCCAACGTTTCAAATACAATATTGACACAGTGGTGTTAACAGGCATCTTTGTTTCACATGTGATCTTATTGGGAATGCTTCTCCCTTAAATATAATGCTTATTGTTTTAAGGAAAACTCCAATTATTCCTATGCTCTCCAGCTTTTGTTTTTGTTTTCTAAATAGGAATAAGTACTGTATTTTGCCAAAAGTTTTTTCAGCATCTATTGAAGTAAACACATTATTTCTCTTAGTTTTCCTGTTAATATGGCCATTTATGCTGATAGCTTTTTTGTCAAATTTATTGGAATACAATTGACAAAAATAACTTCAACTTATTGCTTCAATTTTCTTCTCATTCTCGGTGAGTTCACCTTTTTCATTTTTGATACTGGTAGTTTGGTTTCCTTCTTTCATTTTTTAAAGATAATAACCAAAGGTTTATCTATTTTTCTGTTTTTTTTCCATAAAAGCATTTTTTGGTTCTCTTTTTATGGGAGGCAATGGTGCTAAGTGAATGAGCCCACGATCACACATGTAGTAAGTATCAGGTGTCTGAGGCTACATTTGATTTAAGGTCTTCCTGAATCCAGGTGCAATGTTCTATTCAATGTGCCATCTAACTAGCCCTATACAACCATTTCTTAGTTTTTTTATTAGTCTAATAGTTTTCTTTCATTTGTTTTTATTAATATCTCTTTTGATTTTCATAATTTCTAATTTTGTTTTCCAATGGGAATTTAAAATTTTTCCTTTTTTAGCTTTTTATTTGCATGCCTGCTTCACTGATCTCCTCTTTTTTATTTATGAAAATCAGTTAAATCATTATATAGATAAGAACAGAACCCAATGTCCCAACAGATTTGTGATCTCATTCTGTCAAATAACGTGGGCCACAATCCATGTTTATTCATTCTGTCTGGCATGAATTCCTCTCTTCATACCAGTTCACTAATCCATTTTGCTTGGAGGGGGAATGCCAGAGAGTCTTCCTAATGTTTTCTTTCTGTAGAATGATTATAGAAGAAATATTTCTATTCCACCCTTGTGGTTTTTCATATACTGACTATTTTTCCTAGTCTCTATATGTCTTTAAAGATACAATATATCAGTTGAATGAATGTATGAAACATTTAACTATATGCAAAACATTGTGCTAAGTACTGTGGATGTAGACTAAAAAAGCACGTCAGTCTCTGCTGTCAAGAAGATTTTATTATATAGAGGGAAATAGCATGCATGGAATTTTTCAATTGCAAATCAGATTGAAAAAATGCCATGGTATTTAGGGTATAATAGAAAAGTATATAGCAACAACTCTTCTTGAATGCTATTTTCAGTGATAGAATCATATTATTTTCTGATATGACCATATCAGAGACTTTGGTGACAAGAACTTTCCCTTGTCCTGAAAACTTTGTGACTTATTTCCCTGAGATAAAGAAGAAGAAATTATGTTTTTGAGATATCAAGTAAGTGGACTACATTATCATTCAGGTCTCCTTCATTTATGAAATTCTATGACTGTAACTACTTATGTTCATAGCAAGAATGTTGTTGAAGGAAAAAATATTAATGGAAATTCAGACATCCTAATAGAGTGGTATGGAATCATTTGGCAGGTCATTGAGGGGGGCAAGGAAGTAGAACTTCCCTATACACCTTAAATAGCATCCTATCTAGATAGAAACTTTTCCTTCATTTTTATTATATAATTATTTTATTTGTTTTCTAATTATATACAAGAATAGTTTCTGCCTATCATTTTTGGTAAGGTTTTTGAATTTTACATTCCCCCACCCTCCACCATGCCTTTTCTCCCCCATAGAAGGCAGTCTAATAATCATTACATTGTTTCCATGTTATGCATTGATCAAAATTGAACGTATTCAGAGAACAAACATATCCTTGAGGAAAAAATAAAATATTAGAGATAGAAAAATTATGTAGTACTTAAGACAACTTTTTTTTAAAAAAATGAAGTTAATAAACTTTGGTTTTTGTTTAAACTCCACAGTATTTTCTCTGGATACAGATGGTATTCTTCATCACAGATACCCTAAAATTGTCCGATTCTTGCACTGATGGAATGAAAAAGTTCATTAAGGTTGCTATTAGGATTCATAATATTCTTTGCATTCTTCTCATCTCACTCAGAATCAATTCTTGCCAGTTTTTCAAGCTTTTCTGAAATCCCATCCCTCCTGGTTTCTAATAGAACAATAGTGTTCCATCACATACATATACCACAATTCGTTCACTCATTCCCCAATTAATGGACATTCCCATTGATTTCCTAGTCTTTTCCACCACAAATAGAGCTGCTATGAATATTATTGTACAAGTGATGTTTTTACCCTTTTTCATGTTCTCTTCAGAGTATAAACCCACTAGTGGTATTGCTGGATCAAAGGGTATGCACATTTTTTATTGTCCTTTAGGACTAGATAGATACTTATTCCATCTATGTACAAGATCAGATGCAACCAGGCTATGGATGAGTATGAATTGGCAAAATATAACATTCACTTATTTGGGAGGTTAACCCCTCGACCATTTGTCATTGTTGCATGACACTGTGGTTGTCCTGTATTAAGGATCAGGAAACAAGTTCAATTCCTCAGTTTCTCATTTATTTGTCATATGGGTATGAGCAAAGCAGTTCATATCTATGAGTCTCTGCCTCCTCATCTACAAATTAGAGATCCAAATACTGACACTTCCATGATCAAAAGAACGCACTTTGGTTTATGAATATAAGTGATTTTGGATATCTAATTATGTATTTCTGCTGAAAAGAAGGAGAAACTTCAAAGACCTTTTTTGTTTCATTTTGTTTAATTATTGAACAATGTTTTCCTTGAGGAATAGGCTAATTTCGCTGGATGACCTGTACCTTTATAAAACAATTGATTGCTTTGAACATTATTGTTATTCCTTTGAGGTCAGAATTGTGTATTTCATTTCAAATCAACCTGATCTAGCATTAAACTAAAGGGGAATCCTATAATAATTTTAAATTAAATTTAACAATTTATTGATATTTTAAGAAAGCTTTAATACCTTTGGGGTCTTGTATTAAATGTGATAATCTAGTTTTTCTTCTCCAGTAAGAGAATTGGTTACAATTTGAACAAAATGAGTTTATTTTCTCTTTCTCTCTGTTTTTGCCTTGCTTCTGTTTTTGTCTCTGTCTGTGGCTTTCTTTGTGGCTTTCTGTGTTCCTCCGTACCTATCTATGTCTCTCTTTTCCCTTTTTTCCTCTCTCCCATTCCTTCCCTTTTCATCTTTCCCTCCTCTCTTTACTGATTTAAGATATTGTTTTTACTTAAAAAATCTATCTGTTCTTTTGGGAAATGGGAAAAATATGTTTCTCATAAAAACTATGACATTAAAAAAGTGTGAAAAAACCCTTCATTTTGCCGACCTGAGCATCATCAAATACTCCACTAAAGCATACTTACATAGACATACAGAATAGAGAAGAGTGTAAAAGTCAAAGGTCTGGTATGGGACATAAGGAGCCCCGACTTCTAGCCAACTTCTGATCCAAGTTAAATGTTTGATCTTACCTAAGACATCTGATTCTCCATTGAGATGAGGCATAACAAAGTCCACTGAAATAGTCAGTATGTTAATCCAGGGAAAGTTCAGTTTGGATAGCTTTGTACTGCTTGAAATCTGCTCTAGTCCATAGTTGTTTTGCTTTTCATTCTTTTTTTTTCCAGTGGATTACTGAATACTTTTATTCTGCACATAGAAGCCACTAAAGGATCTGGCCCATGGGCTTGTTGGAGGGCTGCATCACAAGTATATGACTCTGCACATCAACACTGGGGGTGGGGGTGAGAACAGATCATTCTACACAGTCACAAGATGAGGTCTTACAAAAAAGGACCAAATGATCAGGTACCAGAAGAAGCAGTGTGAACACAGAAAGGTGGAAGAGAGAGGGGTGGAGTTATAAAGCAGAGCCCCCATCCCCCAAACAAAACTGGTCTACTACTTGGTGCTGCCCATTCTTTGGAGGACTTCTACTGAGGTGACTGTAGCCTACTAGCTCTGAGGCTTCATGGTCATGGAGCTTACTTGGCCAGAAGGTTTCTGAAGTTCCTTCCAGCAAATTTAGCCTTGTTGCCCAGTTCTTCCTCGATTCTGAGAATTTGGTTATACTTGGCCAAACGCTCAGATCGGCAGGGGGCCCCAGTGTTGATCTGCCCAGTGCAGAGACCCACCACCAGGTCTGCAATGAAGGTATCTTCAGTCTCTCCAGAGAGATGGGAAACCATTACTCCCCACCCATTGGACTGGGCCAGCTTGCACTCCTGGAGAGATTCCATCACGGAGTCAATCTGGCTGACTTTGAGCAGGAGGCAATTGCAAACTTTCTCATTCACAGCCTTTTCAATGCACATGGGATTGGTCATTGTGAGATCATCCCCTACAACCTGGATGCCTGCAGTTTCAATAAAATTCTTCCAAGCTTCCCAATCATCCTGGTCAAAGGGATCTTCAATAGACACCACTGGATAGTCCCAGATGAAGCTCTTGTAAAGGTCCCCAAGCTCAACAGGTGAGATGTATCTGCTGGGATCATCAGGAGACTTGAAGTCCAAGTCATATTTCCCAGACCAGAAAAATTCAGAGGCAGCAACATCCATGCCAATTACAACCTTGTCAGTATAGCTAGCCTTCTTCCTTCAGCAGCTCGAGAGCTTCTTTATTCTCCAGGATGTTAGGAGCAAAGCCACCTTCATCTCCTACACTGGTGGCATCCTATCCATATTTCTTCTTAATCACATTCTTCAGGTTGTGGTAGACCTCAGCTCCAATGCGCATGGCCTCCTTGAAGTTTGATGCTCCAACAGGGAGGATCATGAACTCTTACATTGCTAGCTTGTTACCAGCATGGGAGCCACCATTGATCACATTGAAGGCTGGAACTGGCAGGATGACTTCTTCATTGCCTGCAAGATCAGCAATATGATGGAACAAGGAGACACCTTTCTCTTCAGCCCCAGCCTTACAAACAGCCAGAGACACTCCCAATATAGCATTTGCTCCAAATTTAGATTTGTTCTCAGAACCATCCATCTCTATCATCAATTTTTCAATCTTCTCCTGCTCCACAACATTCAGTTTCTTGCTAATCAGGGTCGGGGCAATAGTTTTATTGATGTGCTCAGCTGCTTTTGAGACACCTTTCCCCATATATTGGGTCTTATCATTTTCTCAGAGCTCCAGGGCTTCATGGATGCCAGTAGAAGCCCCATTGGGCACAGCAGCTCAGAACAGACCTTTTGAAGTATAGAGGTCAACTTCAATGGTGGGGTTTCCACGATAGTCAAAGATCTCTCTTGCAATGATCTTCAAAATTGACATGCCAAATTTCTGGTCAGGGCTGGCTCCGTGGGAATCAGAGGAGAGAGGCCGAGGGCTTGCTTTTCATTCTTTACCTGAAAGCTGTCAATCTCCCATATATTTGCTATTTTGGCTTTTTCAATAAAATTATAACTTCTATGTAATCTAAAATTCAAAGTTGATGAGCATTTGAGGTAGGAGATATATTTTGTGTCTAGCTTAGAGAGAGGAAAGGGAAAGGAGATATGGAGAGAGATTGAGAGAGAGAGAGGGAGAGAGAGAGAGAGAGCAGGAAAGACTAAGAGTCAAGTAATACATAAAATTCCCATGTAAGCAGGAATTATAATCTCTTTTAGAGAGGAGTACAAGATTTCAGAGCTATGTGTTCATACTTCTCTCTGAGCCATATTGAGAAAAACCAATATGGATATATACATTAACCACACACCTTTCATGTAATTCTAATAGTCTCATGTTCCTTATCAAATTGTCTCTCCATCCTGGTCATGAATAGTACAGAAGTTCATCAACTTCTATATAGGAAAAAGTTCTTCCCTTCACTGTGTCGTGGAGACGACAGATGAGATTTAACTGTCTTAGTTTTGGTGAGGAGGATACACACACACACATGAGACCACAGATGAGATTTAACTGTCTTAGTTTTGGTGAGGAGGATACACACACACATGGTTATTTAAAATTCCTTCCCCTTCCATATCATCATTATCACAATGAACATTGTCACTATCAGAATGCATATGCAATTACCTTTCTAATTGTTTAGTAAAGGAAGACAAAAGATATTTTCAAATAGGGCAGCCCTATTCTCCAAGGCAAAAATGTTACCCCTAATTAGACAGAAGAAAAAGTTATGGATATGAAAGGAATTTTAGAAGCCATTTGGAGAAATCCCTTTGTTTTATAGCTGAAAAAGCTAAGATTAAAGGAGGAAAAAGACTTTTTAAAGGTCACAAATGTAGTGACAGAAAATTATGGGTTTTTTTGACTCCATAGTCAATATTTTTTGTCCTATACTACCTTCTTCATTTAAAGTCCCTTAACCAAATTTTTAGAAGACAAATCTTTTTTGATAATTCAATATGCAAAATCTCTATTTCAAAAAATAAAGTAGCAAGAATAACTACAATTTTTTTCTTTAACTGTATGATGAATGTTGAACTTCAATTTCTTTATTTTTTTCTCTTATTGCTTTCCTTTGTCTCTCTATCTCTGTGTCTCTATGCAATAAATGGATTATCTTTACTAGCAGAGTTTCATTAAATATATTTATTTTAAGAGAAATTAATCACAAATGAGAAATTCTAAGACAGACCATATGTTCTTCAGTTGGCTTACTGTACCAGTTTATAACTTTTCACAGTCCAGCTTCTGAACAATTTCTAATAGCGTTATGAGTGAATTATCCTCCAGGTACCAAAAGTATTAGATGACAGAAAACAATGAGACCTTAATGATCATAAAGGGACTTTCGGAGCATAGTGACCTAAGGCCATCTGGATTATTTTACTAGTATAAACTGGAAGTAAATTTTGAACCAAAATATCCTCTGTTGAAGCACATGTCTGGGTGGATTGTTACAACTCCTAACAGTGCTCTAGGAATTACATCCTATACAACTTCACCATTATAAACTAACTCATTAAAACAACAATGAGGTGTCATCTCACACCCATTTGATTAGTACAGATGAGAAAAAGGGAAGATGATCAATATTGGTGGAGAGGTTATGGAGAATTGAGACATTGATCCATTGCTTGTGGAGTTGTGAAAGGATCCAAACATTCTGGAGAATAATATGGAACTATTTTCAAAGAGCAATAAAACCATTCATAACCTTTGGTCCAGCAATTCCAGTTCTAGGACTATATCCAGAAGAAATTGTAAAAAATGGGAAGAGTCCTATATGTTCTAAAATATTCATAGCAGCTCTCTTTGTAGGGGCAAAGATTTAGAAATTGAGGGGATGCCCATCAATTGGGGTATGACTAAACAAGTTATGGTACAGGAATATTATGGTATATTATTGTTCTATAAGAAATCATAAATGGTCAGACTCTAGAGAAGCATGGAATGACTTATGGGATCTGAAGCTGAGTGAAGAGAGTAGAGCCAAGAGAATAATATACACATAATCAACATTATGAGAAGAACAACCTTGATGGAAGCAGCTCCTCTTCACAATCCAGACAGCTAGGATAACTGTATTTGACTGGTTATGGACTATACAATTCCCAACCAGAGGAAGAAACACACACACACACACACACACACACACACACACACACACACACACACACAAAATACATCCCCACCAAATCTGATGAAAGTATCTCCTATGTATTTTTTCCATTAATCCTAATTCCACATGCTAAAGATTACTAATTTGCAAATATATTTAACAATATATGTATGTAAAATGCTAACCTGACTGTTTCCTGCTGAAGGAAGGAGAATGTTAAGGGAGGGTGGAGGGAAATTTTTAACTTGGAAATATGCATATACAAATGGATGAAAATAAATAAAAAAAAACTCAATTCAAACATATTTCTTCTTTAGCCTAATAGCAAAGATTTCTCTTAATATGCTTTTATCCAGGCTTTACAGAGTTAGACATTTATAGCCTTATAACAGCATAAAAAAACAAGAGAATTTTTAAAATAATAGAAATAAAGAAGGGAAAATGAACATCAAAAAGTGTTTGGTTTCCTAGTTTTAATTGTCTATGCCACTAGCACTTATCTTATGAATGTTTCTGTATCTTTCTCTGATCCTTCATGTTGGTATGAGATGGGGGAGGATGGTTTTCAGGTCTAAGGCTTCTTTTAGGGTCATGTTAAATCTCTTTTTTAAACTTCTCTTTTGTGGTTGTGTTAAACTGAACATCTACAGGGAAATAGTCTCCTCTCTAAGATAGTTTCTTAATGGGAGATGTAAGATGCCTCCCCACAGAGGATGAATGGGCTAAGATATTTCACACAAAAGAGGCAAGAAAAAGGTTTTACAATGGGGTGGAGTGGGGGAAGGTGAGGGAGAATGAATGTACCTTCACTCCTACTGGAACTGACTCAGAGCAGAAATAAAAAACAGTCACTAGAGTAGTAAAATCTATCTTACCCTAAAGGAAGAGAATGGGAGAAATGGGACAGGGTGAGAGGAAAGGGGTAAAAGTGATAAAAGAGAGGGAAGATCATGGCATAGGGTAGTCAGATACAGCACATTTTGAGGAGGGACAGTGTGAAGGGAAAGAGAGAATGTAATTAATGGGGGTGGGGAAGAATAGAAAGGAGGGAAATATAGCTAGCAATAACAACTGTGGGGAAAAAAATAAAACAATTTCTCTGATGAACATATGATTAAGAATACAATCCCTCCAGAGACAGAGCTGATGGTATCAGAATACAGACTGAAGCACACTTTTGTTTCTCTCACCTTATATTTTTTGAGGTTTCTCTTTGGTGGTGGGGTGGGGATTTTGACCTTTATAACATGCCTATTGTGACAATGTGAAACAAATAAAAAGGTGACTAAGAAGATACAAATAAAAAAATTTGGTCTGGGTTTCTGATTTCACTTCTGTAAAAAATCACAACTCTTGCATAAATGAAAAGTCTTAGCAAAGTAGAGATACAGGTACACAGTAAAATATGATAAGAATAGGTCTTGAACTCATGCCTTTTCTATTCCAAGATCAATTTTCCTATTTATTGAACTATACTCCTCATGTTCCTTGTCTTCTTTCCCCAACCCTTTCATTAATATGAGCAATGCTTCAAGGGGGCCACTAGATGCACCATGGATAGAGCACTGGTCTTCTACTCAAGAGGATAGGGTGAGGATGGGAGATTCAATGCAGCTTCAGACCTTTGACACTAAATAGCTGTGTGACCTTGGGTAAGTCATTTAATTGTGATTGTCTCACATCCAGGTCCATCTCTAGTCATCTTGATCCATATCTGGCCACTGGACTCAAATGGCACCAGATGAGAAAGTGACTTAGCACAGCATCCCCTTACTGAAGTCTAGTTCTTGCGCTTATTATGGCACCATCATGTGCTTATCAGGGACCAAACAAAATCAAAAAAGAAAAACATATTATTTCAAGTTCTTGGATAAAGTACAGTCAATGGTGAATAAGACACTGCCTAGATGTTTAATTTAAAGAGTATCATTAGTATCATGTGCCTGTATAAGGTTTCTTAACCTATCACGGTTTTTATTATTTTGATAACTTTATTCAAAATAATTGATTTTTCTTTCTATTATTCCTTCTATTCCTTCTGCAATGGAATTAATTTTTAAAAATGTATTATTTTAGCAGGAAGAGCTAGAAAGAGAAATCCCATTCAAAATAACCTCAGACAATATAAAATATTTGGGAGTCTATTTGCCAAGATAGACTCAGAATCTTTTTGAAAACAATTATAAAACACTTCTCACACAAATTAAATTAGATTAAAATAACTGGGCAAATATCAACTGCTCATGGATAGGTAGAGCTAATATAATAAAAATGACAATTCTACCAAAACTAAACTATCTGTTTAGTGCCCTACCAATCAAAATTCCAAAAAAATTACTTTAACAAGTTAGAAAAAATTGTAAGTAAATTCATATGGAGAAATAAAAAGTCAAGAATTGCTAGGAGCTTAATAAAAAAAGTGCAAAAGAAGGTGGCTTAGCCCTACCAGATGTAAAATTATATTATAAAGAATCAGTCATCAAAACTGTTTGGTATTGGCTAAGAAATATAGTGGTGGACCAGTGGAATAGACTAGGTGTAAAAGCAGGAGATGATTATAGTAAACTGCTGTTTGATAAACCCAAAGAGTCTGGCCATTGGGATAAAAACACCCTCTTTGATAAAAATTGCTGGGAAAATTGGAAGTTAGTATGGAAGAAACTTAGATTAGACCAACACCTCACACCCTTTACCAAGATAAGATCCAAATGGTTACAGGTCATAGACATTAAAAAAAAATACTATAAGCAAATTAGAAGATCAAGGACTAGTCTACCTGTCAGATATATGGAAAGGGGAACAGTTTATGACTAAGGAAGAGTTGGAGAACATCACCAAAAACCAATTAGATGATTTCGATTACATTAAATTAAAAAGCTTTTGCACAGATAAAACCAATGTAACCAAGATCAAAAGAAATGTAGTAAATTGGGAAACAATCTCTACAACTAATGATTGTGACAAAGGATTCATTTCTAAAATATACAGAGAACTGAGTCATATTTTTAAAACAAAAATCCATTCCCCAATTGACAAATGTCAAAGGATATGCAAAGGCAATTTACAGAGGAGGAGATCAAAGCAATCCATAGCCATATGAAAAAATGCTCTAAATCATTAATTATTAGAGAAATAAAAATTGAAGCTTCCCTGAGGTACCACCTCACACCTCTCAGATTGGCCAGTATGACCAGGAAGGATAATGATCATTGTTGGAAGGGATGTGGGAAATCTGGGACCCTATTACACTGTTGGTGGAGCTGTGAACTCATCCAACCCTTCTGGAGAGCTATTTGGAACTATGCCCAAAGGGCAACAAAAATGTATATACCCTTTGACCCAGCAATACCACTACTGTGTCTATACCCTGAAGAGATGAGGGAAAAGGGTAAAAACATTACTTGTACAAAAATATTTATAGCAGCCCTGTTTGTGGTGGCAAAGATTTGGAAAGCCAGCAAATGTCCTTCAATTGGGAATGGCTTAGCAAACTGTGGTATATGTATGTCATGGAGCACTATTGTTCTATTAGAAACCAGGAGGGATGGGATTTCAGGGAAACCTGGAGGGATTTGCATGAACTGATGCTGAGTAAGATGAGCAGAACCAGAAAAACACTGTACACCCTAACAGCAACATGGGAGTGATGTTTAAGCTTGAAGGCCTTGCTCATTCCATCAGTGCAACAATCGGGAAAAATTTTGGGCTGTCTGCAAAGGAGAGTGCCATCTGTATCCAGATAAGGAGCTGTGGAGTTTGAAGAAAGTACAAGGACTATTCCCTTTAATTTAGAACAAAAACCAGACAGCTTATTGTCTGATCTTGTTACCTCTCAGACTTCTCTTTAAGGATATGATTTCTCTCTCATAACACCCAATTTGGATCAAGGTACAACATGGAAACAAAGTAAATACTGACAGAGTGCTTTCTGTTGGGGGGAGGGTGGGGAGGGAAGCAAGATTGGGGGAAAATTGTAAAACTCAAATAATATCTTTAATAAAAATAAATTTAAATTAAAAAAAATGTATTATTTTAGGGGTAGCTAGGTGGTACAGTAGATATAGCACCGAACCTGGAGTCAGGAGTACCTGAGTTCAAATCCAGCCTCAGACACTTAATAATTACCTAGCTATGTGGCCTTGGGCAATCCATTTAACCCCATCTGCCTTGCAAAAACCTAAAAAAATGTATTATTGTTGAGAGTGAGGCAGATTTGTCATTTAATTGGCATGGAAAACTCCTGAGCACAAAATTCTCTGGTACAGAGTAAAGAATAATAACTTTGGAATTCCATATTTAGTGATTGACTGACTTGAGTACAATATCATTTATTAAGTACCTACCATGTGCAAAGCACTATTTCAAGCACTTTCTCATTTGATCCTTACAACAATTCTGACATGCAGGTGTTGTATTAGTATTATTATTATTATTTTGGAAATAAGGAAACTGGGACAAATAGTGAATAAGTGACTTCAGTCTCTTTTCACTGAACTATCTGTCTTGTCTTGGTCAAATCACTTGATCCTCTGGTCTTAAGAATTAAGCCAGATTTCCTTTTAAGGTTCATTGAAGATTTTAATTTGTTATTTCCCCAATAAGGCAGATAAGAAAATACATTGTAATTTATAGTCTTAGTTATATTCTGCACAAAGGTTAAGTGACTTGCTCAGGGTCACATTATCAGTATTGCTGAGAAAAGGGACTTAAATCTCAGGTCAGTTCTCTTTCAAGCAAACCACTAAGTCTTTCAAAAATACAACCAAAATGTAGAATTCAGAGGTCAAGGACAAAATACTAAAAGCAAGTATAAAATATAATTCAGATAGGAAATCACAATCAGTATTAAACATGTCTTAGCACATACTGCATTTAAAGGATGAGAGAACTTCGAATTTGATATAATATAAGAGCAAAGTATGGGGAATACAACAAGTAAATAACTCAGCAAAAGTGAGTGTAAGGGTAATGGGGAAAAACAGACATTTAATGAAATAAAGGACTTCCAAGCATTCCCAATAAAAGTGAATCAACTTGGAGGCAGGAATTGATATTCAAATATTTGAATTATGAGAAGCCCCCAAAAGGGAAATGTGATGAGAAATCATGGAGACCAACAAGTCCAAATGCTCACATTCCTTTTTGTGCATTTTATTCTTTCCAATTGCATGTAGCAGTAGTTTTTAATGTTTATTTTTGTAAGTTTTTGAGTTCAAATTTTTCATGCCCTTTTCCTTCCTTTTCCCTTCTCAATACAAATAATATGATATAGGTTTTCCATATACAACTATTTCAAACACCTTTCCATATCAGTCCTATTTGAAAGCAGAATCAAAACAAAAGGGAAAAAATTTAAACAGAAAAAAACCCCCAAAAACTTGAAAATTGAAATAAATAACTTTTGGCCTGTATTCTGAGTCCCTATTCTTTCTCTGGATGAGTATGACATTTTCCATAACAAGTCTTTTGGAATTGTCTTTGATCACTTTGAGCACCTGGCATAATGAGATACTGTTGTCCATTAACTTTGTTTTCTTTTCTTTTCTTTTTTCTTTTGCAAGGCACACGGAGTTAAGTGGCTTGCTCAAGGCCACACAGCTAGGTGATTATTAAGTGTCTGAGACCAGATTTGAACCCAGGTACTCCTGACTCCAAGGCCGGTGCTTTATCCACTATACCACCTAGCCGCCCCCTGTCCATTAACTCTTAAAGAAAACCATGACATCAGAGAAATGATTCAAAGACATACAGTAGAATTGGATTTAAGTGAGAGATTGCTGTCCGAAGTTACTGGCCTCATCCCTCCTACAGAGGTCAGATATGGATCAGGATAATTGTCTTGGATGCAATGGGAGACTTTGTTCTTTTTGAAGTTAAAACTTTCCCAGGTCACAGTTTGAGGCAAAGCCCATTCAGTAATTAAGATTAGATAAGAGACACATGAAGGGTTCAAGAATGATCACTTTTGCTTTGCCAAAAAATAAAATTTAATTGGGACAACAAGACCCTAAGGCTTTCACAGTCATTAAAGAAGGTAAGAAATAAAGAATAGCTTCATTTTCTTAGTTAAAAAAATCAATTTGAGAGGGAAGACTCTCAGGGGTTTCTTGTCAAAACAGAAACAATTGCAATTCATAGTTAACCTGAACCAATTAAGGCCCAAATAATGAGCAAGTATTATTATACATGAGCTATCCTGAGACTGAAAGTCCACCTCAGTTTCAACAGGGGAGAGAGGGACTAGGATTGGGAATCAAGGGACCAGTGAGGAAATGATACAACTCATCCAGCAAGGGTAATGAGTCTTGACCAAGAACCAATTACTGAAATTTTTTTTCCTAGTCAAAATGTGTTGAATAACAGGTCTGATGAATTGTGAATCCAACAAGTGAACTGAACTTTATGTTGTCTACAATTATTTTAAATGGAATTTCTCTTTCTATGACTTACTGCTGTCTTTGCTCATAATATATGAAATTGCTGATGATTTATGTGGTTTTATTTTTATTTCCTGCAGCATTGCAAAGTTGTTCATTGTTTAAAGTAGTGTTTTAGCTGTTTCTCAAGAATTTTCTAAGCATACCATCTTATAATCTGCAAGGAATTATACTTTTGTGCTTTATTTTTAATATTAAAATTTCAACCCATCATATGACAATGTAATTAAGCATTTCAAGGACCTGGAGTTTTGGTCTGGGATATTATGATCTTCCAAATGTCTCTTGGAACTTTCAAACTGAATAATCACTGACATTCTAATCATATTAAATTAATCAGGAGACCTTTATTAAGCACATACACTGGGTCAAATGTTCTGACATTGTGGGGGATAGAAAATAAATAAGCCTTAATATTATCCCTGCCTTGAAAGACCTTATTATTAAGTTGAAGTATATAATATTTGCAAGTATGGGTTTACAAAAAAAATACATCATAGATATAAGATGATTTGATGGAAAAATCCAAGAATTTGAGTGATTCAGAAAAGAACTATGTAGTAATTGGTAATTGAATTGAACTTGTTGCTTGTTGAATCCCTTGTGGAACTAATGATTCTTAGACACTTTGATGAGGAAGAAATATGTTCCATACCAGAGAAACAATGAGAAAAAGATGCACAAAGATAGGAAAAGGAAAAAGATCATTTTGCCTGGAATGTTTGTCTTATAGGAGAGAACTATACAATCTACCTGGTAATAAATGTTGTAACTTGTTTGCAAAATGCTTGTATCTCCAAATGGAAGTTTATATTAAACACTGAAAGTTTGGCAAGTAGGTGAGTGATGTACTTTATACTGTTTGGCAGCTGTGTGAAGACTAGAGAAGAAATTTGAGTCAAAGACACCAGTAGTGAGGTTATTGTAATAATCTAAGGATGAGAGGTGATGAAGATCTGCAATAGGGTAGTGATTGAGTGAGTGAAAAGTGTGAACAAATGTATGAAATGTTCTGTAAATAGAATTGATAAAAATTCGAAATTGATTGATTGGAGTAAGTGATAGTGAAAAGAGAAGAATGATTCTGAAATTCACAACTTAGGTGACTAAAAGGAAAATATATTTTTTATCTTTCCTTTCTCTACAAGTCCTTTGTCCAATGTCTAAATGCAGAACTCTTCAAATAGTGGGTCCTTTAGGAATGCATTGTGATGTAATTTTAGGAGTATATTAGAATAGGTAGGTATTTTAACTTAGTCAAGGTAAATAAAAATCTGAGAATGGGTTGTGGGTGTGTGTGGGGAGAGAAGAGGTGCCACTTTCTATACATACAAAGATGGAACTGTTAACAGACCCCCCCAAAAATAGAGGATAGAATGTCGTGAATTCTCCATTTGAGAATGGATTTACATTTCAAAATGGCTGTTCTGGGTAAGGAGTGGCATGGTCAATGATCAAGGGAGATTATAAAATTGAGTAGCATGAATTGATATCAAATCTTTGACTCTCTCATTATTTGCATGATAATTATTGTTTATTCAGTAATTAGGATGTCTGAAAGTAATGTCTTCTGTCAAGTATACATTCTGAGGTAAGGACAAGTTTTAAAATTGCTAGGAAAGTTGTGTCACTCTAATTATTGTGTACTAGAAAGTAAACCTTCTATTTATGAATTTTATATTCTGTTTTGCCTCAAAAAAAGAAATTGGAGAAGCATTTTTGTTAGCCCTAGAAAGAGGAATTTGGATTTAATATTGTGGTTCTGACAAATCTTCTGTGACTATTGGAAAGTCAAATAATTTTAAAGTACATTTGTTATTATTTTAGCATACTTTTCTTTTGAAATTTTGAGTTCCAAATTTTTTCCTTCCCACACCACTCTACTACTATCTGAGAAAGCAAGAAACAAGATATCAATTATAAATGTCATTATGCAAATAATTTCCAAATAATCATATAGCAATAAAAAGCAAAAAAAAGTAAGAATATTATACTTTAATTTGAGTCAAACTTCACCAATTCTCTCTTTCATGGTAGTTAGCATTTTTCTCATAATGAGTCCTTTGGATTTGTCTTGTATCACTTTATAGAGCAGAAAAGTCAAGTCTTTCATAGTTGATTATGATTAACATTGTTATTACTGTGCACAGTGATCTACTTCTTAAAGCAAGGGAACACTGGGCAGACAGAGTTATTGTAATCTTTTTTTCTTTCTGTATTAGAAACAAATTTATAATTCAGACAAATGTCATTATTGCTTTCTTTTTTTCCTGTATTGTTATGATACTTTCCTTTCAAGTTAACTCTTATAAGTAAGTGTTAAAAATCCACTTAAAAAAATAGAGACTCCTCTGAGCAAAAACAAAAAGAGAGCTTATTTTGGCTTTTCTTGAGAAAAGGACACACTCCAAGTTTCACAAAGTTAGTAAAAAACAAGGAGCTGCCCCTGTTTGATCCACCCCATTGTTTAAGATGAAGTTATTTCATATCCAATTAATTTTAGGTTTATCTTTCCATGACCCTTTATTACATGTAATTTTTATTGCAACATGATCTTATTATTTCTACCTTTCTGCATTCGATTTTAACGTTTCTGTGCCCTACAATATGGTTAGCTTTGGTATAGACACCATGTACTGCTGAGAGTACTGCTGAGAAAAAGGTGTATTCTTTTCTATATTCATTGAGTTTTCTCCAGGGGTCTAGCAGCATATCTAAGTTTTCTAAGATTTCATTGACCTTCTTAACTTCCTTCATGTTTATTTTGTGGTTAGATTTATTTAATTCTGAGAGAGGAGGTTGAGGTTCCCCAATTTTAAAGTCTTGCTGTCTATTTTTACTTGTAATTCACTCAGCTTTCGCTCTAGGAATTTGGATGCTATACATATAGGTGCATACATGTTTAGGAATAATTTAGCTTCATTACCAATGGTGCCTTTTAAGAAGATGTCTTTTCCTTTCTTATCCCTTTTAATGAGATTGATTTTTGCTTTTACTTTATCTGATATCAAAATTGCTACCCTTTATTTTATTACTTCAACTGAGGCAAATATATTTTGCTCCAACCTTTTAACTTTATCCTGTGTATATATCTGTCTGCTTCAAATGTGTTTCTTGTAAACAACAAATCATAAGATTCTTCTTTTTAATTCATTCTGTTATCTGCTTCTGTTTTCTGGGATATTTAATCCCATTCACATTTTCATTTAAGTCTACCAATTCTGTATTTCCCTCCATGCTATCTTTCTCCATATATATATTTCTTTTCCTTTTCCTCTTATTCCTCCATGCTAAAATTTTACTTCCTTTCCCTTTGACTTTTCTTTTAAAGTTTAACTTTGAGTTAAATTCATTTTTATTTTTGCCCTACTTTTTATCAATCCCTTCTTCTGTTATCTTTCCCTTCCCAGGCCACCCCCCCCCCCAGTAGATTAGTACACATTTTTACACCTTAGTGGGAATGTATCTTGTTTCCTGTCTGGGCCAAGTATATTGAATAGAAATTAGTCAGAATTCACACTCTCCCTTCTTTCTCTCTCAAATTAAAATGTGTGGAATAAAAATCCACTGAAAAAATATAGAATCCTCTGAACAAAAAAGAAGTTTATTTTGGCTTTTCTTGAGAAAAGGGCACACTCCAAGTATCACAAACGTAGTAAAGATCAAGGAGCGCCTACAAGGTAACAGTCAAGCAAGATTATATGGCCTAACAGGATTCCCCTCTCATTAGCTCCCCTCTCTTCCAACCTGATTGGTTAAAGTTTTCAGAGTTACAATCTTTACTTGAAAATCTACCCTGTAAGAAAGAGAATAAAATGTTTTCATAGAATATCACCTCATCATCCAGATGGTGAGGATATCAGAAGACGATTTCTAATGACCTTTTGTTGTCTAAATGAATTAATGTCTGAGTATGCAAGGTCTTATTTATCAAACAAGAGAAGGCAGTCTACTGTTCTCCCTCTGGAAATAGTCCACTGTTTCCCCCTCCCAACAGAATCAGGAGGGTTCCTGGTTGGAATGCAAGGTCTCTCCCTTCCTCTTTCTTCTAAGAATAGTCTAAGAGTAATAGTCTGTCTTTGTTTTAATGATTTTTAACACTGAGAGGACTTCACTAGGAATATTAACCCTTAAGAGGGAATATTCCACTCATAAATATTTGTGCTTCTTCACCTGGTGTTATTTATTGCTCTAGTACTATTAATCAGATATTATCAATCACAAATTTGATTATTTGATAGATTGATAAGTTTACATTGTTATCAAAATATCATACATTGGTTGCTTGATTGCATGATAAACAGCACTGTTTCAAATTACATCCAATTATATTTATAATCATCTTTTACCTTACTCCCTTTTCAAGTACCATCCTAGCACACAGTCTTCCTCATTAGTCAAAATATTATCAGAAGCCAAATCATTTTTTTAAATATTTGTAGTCCTTCCCCCCCCCCACCTATTTTCTCTCACAGTTTACCCCTTCTCCCCAGAAAGGTACTTAACCCCTTGTTAAAAGAAGCATGGCTTACTTTCTCTCACAATTTTACCTCTCCCCCAAACACCCAGGATACTTAACCCCTAGTTAAGTGAAGCAGAGTCTGTTTTACCTCTCACATTTTACTCCCCCCACCCAGAGAATTTAACCCCTAGTTAAGTGCGGTATGACCTATTTTATTTCTCACTTTAACCCCATCCCTACCCAGAGTACTTAATGCCTTGTTAAGTGAGGGGTGAGGATTTTTCTGATCTAATTAACTGCAAGAACCTTAAAGGCTCTAAGTACTGGGAGGCTCTGGAGGGCTCACCTGAGAACTATACAAATGATTGCTAGTTACAGAGACACTGACTTAGGACCTCAAAATTTATGACTCCCTGATTAGACAAACTTAATTAAGACAAAGCTAAGCTTCAGCACAACAAAATTAAAGTGGACCAAAGGACAATGAGACACTTAAATTTAAAGTTAACATGCCTGCTTTTCATCAGGGCTTCTTGTCTCAAACATAGTGAAGTCATCTTGGACATCTTCACTGGAGAGACAAGATCCAACTATGCCATTACTCTTTAACTCCAGTCTCTTCCATTATATTCAACCCATTAACTATCTTAAGAGAAGTAAAGTTCTCCAGAATTAAAGTCTTCCTTTTAGGTCTGATGATTTTGAGTAACATTTATTCTGTTTTGTTTTGCTTTTTCCTTCCCCCCTTTTTTTTTTTTGTGCAACTCTTGAGTTGTATATTTGGTGATTGAATTCTTTGTTCAGTTATGGTCTTTGTGACAAGAAATTCTGAAAGTTCTCTATTTTGTTGAGCATCCATATTTTTTCCTGATACTATAAGCAGAATTTTGCAGGTTAGTACATTCTGCAATGTAATCCCAGGTCCTTTGCAATCTGATATATGTTATTCCAGGTGTTCTTATCCTTCAGTATTGAGGCTGATAGGAGCTTTGTGAGTCTGATTGTGTTTCCTTTGTATTTGAATCATTTTCTTTTTACTCCTTGCAATCTTCTCTCCTTTATTGAAAAGTTCTGGAATTTGGCTATAACCACCTCAGGAGTTTTTATCCTGAGATCACTTCCTGGAGGGGTTCTATGGATTTTTTCAATGGTTATATTAATTTCTTGTTCTAGCAGATTTAAACTGCTTTCCCATATAATTTTCTGCCTGATGTTTTCCAGGTTCTTATTTTGATCTAGTATTTCTGGTAGTTGATGATTCACAGATTGTCTCTTCTGGATCGGTTTTCCAGGATCATTCATTTTCCCTAAAAGGTATATTACATTTTCTTCATTTTCTTTCAGCCTTTTTACTTTGTTTGCTGGAAACTTGTTGTCTTGTACATCAATTGGTTTCTATCTGTTCAATTCTAATTTTTAGGATTTTTATTTTCTTCAATTAGCTTTTGTGTTTCCTTTTCCAGTTGATTAATTTTACTTTTAGCAGAGTTGATTTCTTTGGTCCACTTTTCATAATTTTCCAATGTGACTCTCATTACTTTTTTCCATCTTCTTCTTCCTCTCTTATTTGGTTTTTAAATTCTTTTTTAAAGCTGTTTGATGAACTTTTGTATTTGAGTTCAATTTGTAGATAAAATTGCTTTGAATCTTCCCCTGTAAGTGATTTTTCACTGATTTCTTCTTTAGACATGCTGTCACCTTTGTTTATAAAGTAGTTTTCTGTAGTGAGTACCCTTTGCTTTTTTGACCATCTTTATTGTTTGAGCTCTGCTCCTGGGGTATAGGGAGTATAAATCCAAGCTTTTTTTCCCTGAGGTTTGGGGTATGATCCCTGGCTTATATATATATACTCACCTTTTTTATTAACTTATTTGCATTGTACAATATACTAAATATCAAGGTGGACTAATCAAAAGCAAGAATTAAATTTGCTGAGAGAAATATCAATACTCTTAGATATACAGATGACACAACTCTAATGGCAGAAAATGAGGAAGAATTAGAAAGTTACCTGATGAAACATTCCATTGGGGAGGGTAGAACCTGGTGGCAGGAGAACAGCCTTTCCTAGGACCTCTCTCCAATAAAATCTTAAAATTATGGCTCTAAACTAAATTTTTGGGAGACAGAACCCACAGAAAGTTCCAGTGAGGCAATTCTCCATTCCAAGGTAACCTGGAAGAACATCTGAAGGCTTTGTTCCACATGGTTGGAGGGACACTGCAGTCCACCAGAGAGAAGGAGCTCCAGCTTTCTGGGAACAACCCCTGTATCTGGGTACCCAGGGGCACTGACTCCTGGCAGGAGAAGCAATTTCCTTACCTATAAACCCAGGAAACACCAAACACAATTTGGAAGATCAACAGGAAAATTTCAGCTAGAGTGAGCACAAAGTGCAGAGCCCCTAGTGTGGATCCCAGTGCAGACCAGATTCCAGGAAATGGAAGCAAGCCCACAGAGCCATACAGCAGAGACCCACCTTGAAGGTAAGGGAGTGGGGGGAGACTGTCCAGGTCTCTCCTCTGTCCTTGTGACAGAAATCTGGGGCTTTGTCCATATTCAGATCCTAGTCAAAATGTGGGTCCCCATACTGTCATAGAGTAGGGACCCTCCTCACAGCCCTGGGGCAGAGAGGTAGGCTTAAGTTCATCCACATACCAAAGCACAGGTCAGGAGAGCAGTCAGAGTCTCTCATAAGACCTTGAAGGAACTGAGCTTTTTGAATATTACTCAAAAGCTCAGGAAGCACCCCAAAGACAGGGCAAATGCCAGGGAAATGAGTAAACAGAACAAAAGGAACCTGACCACAGACAATTACTTTGGTCCCATGGAGGATAAAAACATAGATGATGAGAAAGTCCAAGCTTCTGTATCTAAAGACTCCAAGAGATATAGAAGATGGTCTTGGGCTATGACAGAGCTCAAAAAAGACTTTGAAAGTCAAGTAAGGGAAGTAGAGGAAAAATTTGGAAGAGAAAAGAGAGAGATGCAAGAAAAACATGAAAACCAAGTCAACAGCTTAATCAAGGAAATTCAAAAATGATGAAGAAAACAAAATGTTAAAAAACCAGTTTATGTCAAATGTATAAAACAATCCACAAAGTTAATGAGGAGAAGAATGACTTAAAAGGCAGAATTAGCCGGATAGAAAAGGAAATAAGAAAGCTCTTTGAAGTAAACAAATACTTCAAATGTAGAATAGAGCTGAAGGAAGCTGATGACTTTGTGAGAAAACAAGATATAATAGAACAAAACCAAAAGGATGAAAAACTAGAATAAAAATGTGAAATATCTCATTGAACAAAACATCTGAACTGGAAAACTGAATCAGGAGAGACAAGTTAGAAATTATTGGGCTACCTGAAAGTCATGATCAGGAAAAAAGCCTTGACTTCATTTTTAAAGAATTTCTGCAGGAAAATTGCTCTTATATCCTAGAAGCAGAGGCCAAAATAGAAATGGAGAGAATCCACCAATCCCCTCCTGAAAGAGATTCAACAAAAAAACAACCCCTGGAATAGTACAGCCAAGTTCCAGATCCCTGAGTAAAAGAGAATATATTGCAAGTTGCCCAATAAACAATTCAACTATCGTGGAGCTACAATCAGGATTACACAGGACTTAGCAGCATCCACATTAAGGGCTGTAGGGTTTGGAATTTAATATTCCAGAAGAAATGAGTTTGGAATGCAGTGGAGAATCAATTACCCAGAAAAATTGAACATACTCTTCCAGGGGAAAAGATGGACTTTCAATGAAACAAGGGAATTTCAAATGTTCTTGTTGAAATGGCAAGAGCTGAACAAAAGGTTTTATCTTCGAGGACAGGACTCAGGTAAAGCTTAGAGAGGGTGAGCAAGAAGGGTAAATTATAAGGGATTTAATGATGATGAACTGTGTTTATTCCTGCATATGAAGATGATACTGACAATACTCATATGAACCTTCTCATTTATTAGAACAATTAGAAGGAGCACATGTAGACAAGGCACAGGAGAGAGCTGAATTTGCAGGTATTGTAAAAGTGGAGTCAGTAGGTGAAAGGGAAATGTACTGGAAGAAAGAGAGAGGAGAGGTAGAATAGGCTAATATATTTCTTGTAAAAGAGTCAAAAATAGATTTTGCAATGTTATGGAAGGGAGGAAGGTGAGGGGGAATGAGGGAGCCTTCATTCTCATTGGAAATGACTCAGAGACAAAACAGTATACATACTCAATAGGGTATAAAAATCTAGAATAAAAAAGAGAGAAAGGGGGCAGAGGGAGAGGAGGGAGGATGTAGGTGAAAGAGGAGAGGTTAGATCATGGGAGAAGATAGTTAGATATTACAATTTTCTTTTTTACTTTCAACAAGGTGGTGGGATTGCATGGCATGTCCAGGACCTCAGGGATGGGTGGTTGCTGAGGCTCTGGGGTGGGATCTAGATTTGGGGGCTCCTGACCCTGGTACTGGGGCTCTATCCCCTGCACCACTGTCAACTGCCTCACAGCACATAATTGAAGAGGAAAAAAGTGAAAGGAGAGAGAAAATATAATAAATCATAGTGGGGAGGAATGGATGGAGGGAATTACAATCAGCAACAGCAACTGTAGAATAATATGGAAGTAACTTCTCTGATGGACTTATGATAAAGAATGTGATCCACCCCAGAGACAGAGCAGATGGTATCTGAACACAGACCAAAGCACAATTTCTTTTCCTTCTCCTTCTTTCATCTTGTTTCTCATGAGGTTTTTTATTTTTGTGGAGGGAGGAGAGTTATGTTTACTCTTACAACAAGAATATTTTAGTAATGTGTAAATAGATAAATAAAAATATATTTAAAAAATAAAAACTTAAAAAAGTTACTTGATAAGGAAGAAAAAGATGAATGTATAAAACATAGCTTGAAACTTAACAGTAAAAGCAAACAAACAAACAAACAAAAGTCCAACACAATAGCAACTAGCCCTATCAATTTCTGGTAATTAAAGGAAGGTGAAATGGAAGCAATGTCAGATTTCATTTTCAAGGACTCAAGACAGTGATTGCAATCATGAAATTAGAAGATGAAAGCTCCATGGAAATATATCTATTGCAAATCTGACCGGCAGACTAAAATTCAGAGACATTATCTAACTGACAAAGATCCATATAGTAAGAGCTTTATTATAATGGAGGAAAAGGGGGGGAGTGCATGAACACTGAGTAGATTTTAGATCTCCACAGATTTAGTTCAAAGAAGGAATATGATACATTCCCAATGGGGCTTAGAAACTTTTCTAATTCTAAGGGCAAGTAGGAAGGGGAAAAGGGAAATAAAGGAGAAAGAGGGAATATGGCACCCACACAGTATTTGTTCATGTATCAGCACATAAAAGCCTCCCAATCAAATGTAGAAAACCAGAAATTTTTAAATGCATCCTTTTCAGATTATAACAAGGTAAGGTCAAATGAGTACAGGATTAAGATTTAAAGAGTGATTACTTAAGCTACTTAAGAAAACAAAGGATAATTTAACTGTCACATCTAAAGAGAGGGGAGTATATTATGAACAATTAAGAGAGAGAGAGAGAGAGAGAGAGAGAGAGAGAACATTATAACTTACAAAATAGTTAATTTTGATTATATTAAATTAAAACATCTTAACCCAAATAAAGCAGATGCAACCAATAGTAGAAGCATAGTATAAAACTTGGAAACAATTTTTGCTTCTAGTAAGGACTTACTGGCAATGAGTCAAATTTACCCTAATACAAATCATTCTGCAACTGATCAATGGTCAAAGGATAAGCAGAGGGAGTTTTCAGAAGGAGAAAGTAAAACTATCTGTAGCCAAATGAAAAATACTTTAAATTCATTATTGATTAGTGAAATGGAAATTAAAAACAACTTATAGGTATCACCTTATGCCTATCAGAATTTCTCAAAAGACAAAAAAGGAAAATGATCAATGCTGGAAAGAATGTGGGAAAACTGGGAGACTGATGCACTGATGGCAGAGTTGCAACCTGATCCAACTGTTCTGGAGAGCAATTTGGAATTATGCCCAAAGGGCAATGAAACTGTGCATATCTTTTATTGAATAATATCATTACTATGTGAAACGTGCACATTTGAAACATGCACCCAAGCACCTGCTACTGCCTTGAGAATGAGCCTAGCCGCGGGCTTACCTCTCTCCGAGGTCTTCGGGTGCACTCCGGCTTCCGCCCTGGGGGATGGGAAGGAAGTTCACAGCCACACACGAGCCTGGTTTACAACAGCAGCATCTTTATTCATGAACAGCAGAAAATGGCCCCCCGAACTTTTGCACAGCGCTCTTTTATCCAGTAACCCTTTCTTCCCGGGGTACATGCTCCTCCCAAGTTCCAACCCATGGGCGGAGCTACATCCTGTTAGCGAAGCCGTCCCAGTACCCTATAAGATACCTTACAAGGCAGGTTCAGACTTCCAGGGGTCTCACGGCCCAGGTCATATGACCTTCATGGGTGGCCCCGGTCCAGAGCTTCCCCTTACAATTCCCCCCTTTTCGTTAACAACAGGGGGGGTAAAAGGTGACAAAGGAAAAAGGTCTCCTTTGAATCGTTCCAGGGTTATCTTAAGAAAGGACAAAAGGCATAGGGTCAGTCCAAGATAGAGCTTTCAGCCATGGTGGAGAGGGGATGAAAGCCCAATACTTTTGATCAGTAACCGTCATTCCAATTGTCGCGCCTAAGTTGGCGAACAGCATCGTCAAACCCAATGTCATTTCAGTCCTTTTTCTGCACACCTGTAGCCTCCTTTCTCGTCTCAGTCTTGCTCGTTTCAGTCCTCTCTGTCCTCTCCTTGTCTTTCTGCGCCGTAGTGACTTCTCGGACCCATTTGATTGGCACCCAGACTTCTCCATCTGGTCCATCTTCGGGCTGTATGGATAGAAAACCCTGTCCTCTGAATCGTACTATTCCAGGGCCATGCCAAATACCCTCATGATCTTTCCAGTACACTTTTGTGCCTGGTATGCATATAGTAGGGGTGTGTGAGATTTTTGCCATATCTGTGCCCTGAGACTGTGGATGAGTAAAAAAGACCATGGCAGGAACCAAACCCTCCTCAGAAATGGATAAAAAATTATGGGTATAGAGGGCTTGTGCCAGGCGTGCCTGCAGAGAAGTCTTTATGCCCGGGGAAATTCCCCCTTTTTGTTTTTCAAGAAGGGTCTTTATAGACCTGTTGGCACGTTCTACTATGGCTTGGCCAGTAGGATTATAGGGAATACCAGTGATATGTCTTATAGAAAATTCAGAGCAAAACTGTGTAAAGGCATGTGATTTATAGGCTGGACCATTATCAGTTTTTATAGATTCGGGAACCCCGAAAGAGGAAAAACAAGTAAGAAGATGGATAATAACTGACCTCACTGTCTCCTTAGGTTGGACAGTGGCCATAATGAATTTGGAGTATGTGTCCACACATACATGTATCAAATATCTAGTATAGTGGGTTACATCCATTTGCCAGAGTGCATTAGGGTAGGCACCCCTGGGGTTAACAGCCATTTCCTTAGGTCTGGGAAAAAAAGGGACACAGGCAGAGCATCTTTTTACTATAGCTCTGGCCTGCTCTCGAGAAAGGCCAAAGAGATGTCTTAAAGATCTGGCAGATAAGTGGTATTTAGAATGTGCCAAAGAGGCTTCCTTCTGCAACGGGCAAAGTAAAGCTTTGTCAACGACGGTCATTTCCTGCAAAAATAGGACCAGAGGAGGACACATGTGAACGGACATGAAGAACATAGACAGGAGGAGGTCCTTTGCAATAGTAAGGTCTGAACTTTGTAGAGCAGAGGGGGAAATAGCAGAAGAGAGCGAAGATTGAGCTGAGCTTCAGGAAGATTGTGAAGAGAAATAGCACAGTAGAGGCTATCCGTGATAAGATTAAAGGGTTCATGTTGTAATAGTTGTAGAGCAAAGATTATAGCTTGAAGTTCATTTTTCTGAGCAGAAGAATATTCAGTTGGGGAAAACTTTCAAGATTTTTTCTGGAAGGAACATAGACAGCTGCCCGGTTCTTTTTTGTAGCATCAGTAAAAACATTAGGGCCTTCCACAGGGGACAGAGCTATAAACAGATGGGGGGACGTGACAGTGGAAGTAAAGTCCATCCCCGAAGGGGAGGGTGGTAAAGGAAGCGAAACAACAAAGCAAAGGCAGAGTAGAGAAGCCCACTCGGGGGATTTCTTCTGAAAACGAGCGTAAAGAAAGCTCCGAGAGCAGCAAGATTTAGAACAGGATATCGACCATACAAGAGTAAGGAACGTTCTGCAATAGAGAGGAAAAAGTTGGCTAGCATTTTCCATTTATTTGGTAAAATGCGTTTTTGTTTCTCAGGATAGAGCCACTCCAACACCCCATGCATTTGGTATAGACAGCCAATCGGGGTATCATTCATTAAAATGGTGGCATATATGGGCTCTTTTGGATCCTGTAGAACCACAACCGATGTAATTTTTTCTAAAATACTATCCATCTGTTTTTTGGCCAAAGGAGTCAAACTCCTAGGGGAATTCAGTGATGAGTCCCCTCTCAAGATATCATAAAGAGGATGCATCTGGGAATCTGGAATAGGAATTACTGAGCGCATCCATTGTATAGCTCCTATTAATTTTTGAAAATCATTTAAGGTTTTCAGTCCCTTTAAAATTATTTTTGGAGAAACACGGGTGACAATGTTTCCCTCTAATATATGCCCTAGGTAATTGTACGGTTGTGTAAGTTTGAATTTTTTTCTGGGCGCCACCTGTAGTCCCGTAGAGCTTGTAGAGCATCAGTAACCCTTTGTAATATTTTGCAATGTTTGTTGGCGTTGGGGGAGCAGCTATAAGTACATCATCCCATATAATGTATGATTGTAACCTGTGGCTCTGAATCTCTTATAGGTTTTAAAATATTATGGACATATTGTTGGCACAAGGTGGGGCTATTAGCCATCCCCTGGGGAAGGACACAAAATTGGTATCTTTCAAAGGGTTCTTGGAGATTTCTAGAAGGGACTGAAAAAGCAAATTTTATCTCTATCTGAAGGATGGACAGGTATGCTATAAAAACAATCTTTTTATATCAATCACAGCCAGGTGAGAATCCTTCGGTATGGCTGTGGGGCTGGGCAGTCCTGGTTGTAAAGGATCCATAAGTACCATAGCTTCATTGACTTTTCTAAGATCAATGAGCATCCTCCATTTGCCTGTTTTCTTTTTTATAACAAATAAAGGTGAATTATAAGGACTTAAAGAGGGTTCTATTCTCTTAGACTGAAGTAATTCTGCTACTATATCTTTTAAAGCAGTGAGCTTTTCAGGCGTTAAGGGCCATTGATCAACCCACACAGGGGGTTTCTGTTTTCCATTGAATAGGGGGGACAGCTCACTTGTTCAATGACCCCAACAAGTTTAAATGTTCAGGGGTGGGTCACATGCAAATTTAGTGCTGAAATGAGGTCTCTTCCCCATTAGTGCATAGGACAATCCTGTAATTTGCAATGGTTTAAAAAGTCCTGAATGTCCTAGACAAAACCACTGTAGATATCTTGCAGATCGCCAGGGCACCTTGGCTGGCCCTCCCACCCCGCAAAAATTGTTATTGGACTCTGCTAGAGTCGGCCAATCACCGCATTGATCTATATTGATACAAGAATTATCTGCCCCCTGTATTCTATCATCCCCACGACCTTTTTTTCCCTGTACTCATTACTTCTAACATAGGTCTTGCCAACTCTATCTTTGTACACCAATTGATATTTACTTCATGCCCGCCTTGTAATCTTGTCCCCTTGGCTATAGGTTTCCCTGGGTCAATCGGAATTGGGATATTATGTAAGTTTGAAACAAGAATAGTCTTCTTATTAGCCAGAATAACTTGAGAAGGGACATTTAGGAGGTGGTTAGTTTCCAAACCAGTTACCAATCTATCATAAGGTTGTCCCCTCTATTTCTATTTCCTTATGAGAGTACGGTTCCGTGAGAAGGGTTGTGTGACTACTAGGGTATATAAAGGTCATTGAGTCTTGCTTTATATGTTTCACTGTGGTTACTAGTGTCTTGCAATCGGGTTTGAGAGTCCTGGTTCCCAGTACCTTGTGCCCTGTGCCTCGTGCCCTGGTCTTCTATTGTGTTTGTTGTTCGGCGGCCTCTCTTGTGAAAAGGGAGGCCCCCTCCCCCCCGTTTCCCTGAAGGGTCCCCTTCTTTGCTCGGCAATCTTTTGCAATATGTCCCAACTTGCCACAGTAAAAACATCTAATAGGCCTTTTCACTTTGCATTGTCCTTTGAAATGCCCAAGTTGGCCACATTGAAAACATCTTTTTTGAGTAACTACCATAACACTCTTCACTGTGTTAGCCAATTCAGCAATGGCACTTTGTGAAGTGTTAGCCGTGTTGGCCAATTCAGCAATAGCACCTTGCATAGCTTGTACAGGATCATTGATGGGTGCATCTATCAATTTATCCAATATTTGATCTATAGTCGCATCCTTTCCTAAATTCCCAATAAGTTGCTGATATGCGGGCCTTAATCCCTCTCTAACCAATTGAGTAGTAAGCATTTCAGCCCCCGGTCCTGTGCCCATGGTTCTTTTTACTGTTTCAATGACCCTGCTTAAGAAATCTGCAGGGTTCTCGTTTGGCCTTTGTTTCAAATTTGAAAACTTTTCCCTCATTTTCCCCGGAGGATCCAGGCGAAACAAGGCCTGTGACCATATATATGTAACAGCATCCCTAAGAGGTTTGTCATAATTTATTTGTTGGTCAGGGTTAGAAAAGGGACCTTCACCCATGGCCAGATCAAAATTGCGCTGTTCCTGCCCAGGGACGTGCATTCCCTTCAGATATTTTTCACACTCCCTACGAACAAGTACTACATATGTAACATACTGTCCGGGGGATAAGACTGCAGACATAATTTCCTTCCAATCATTTGGAGTCCAAGGAGTAGTCATGGTAGCATTAGTAATTAACTGCCTAACATAAGGAGAAGCAGGACCATACTCATTAACAGCTCTCTTTATCTCTTTTAATCAGTAGGAATGGTAGTGGTTTGTGTTCAGCTATTTCATTCCCTTGGGGGTCATAGCTAATCTCCAAGGGACATAAAACTGGCGGAAAGCCCCACTCTTCCAAATCTGGCCTCTCTCCCTCTTCAACTGCTACTCTAATGCTCTTTTTCAAAACACTCTCAGGTTCTGTCATAGTTGGCTTCATAGAAAACGTTAGTTTCTGAGTACTCTTAGGTTCTGTCTTAACTGGTTTCGCGGAAAATGTCAGATAAGTTCTCCCTTTCGAAGAGGTGCCTGAACCAAGGGGAGTTGGATGAAAAAGGGAATTAGAAGTAGGGAGAGGCGCATCCCTTATCTGTAAAGAAGTAGAAGTTCTCACTGGAGCAATAATATTTTCGCTCACTAGATGGCGCTCCGACCCTAAGTTTACATTCTTTAATTGGGTCTCCGCCTCTTTCTCCGACCTTGAGTTTACATTCTTTAATTGGGTCTCTGCCTCTTTCTCCGACCTTGAGTTTACATTCTTTAATTGGGTCTCTGCCTCTTTGTACTCCCTGCGCCATGATCCCACTTCCTCCCCCAAGTTTTTCCCACGGGAACGCAACTGTTCCCCATACAGTCTCGAGCCCCCACTACGGGCCATATCCTCCCTGAAAACTGCTTTAGATCTATCAAAACAGGCTATCTCTTCTCTGGGAGTTCTCTCACTGTCCTGAGTCCGCTGCAACTCCTTCCAGGGGTATAACTGAGTCTCTTTCTCTTCTACCTCTTCATAACTACACTCAGATAGATCATCTCTTTCTGACCCACACAAGGAAGGTCCTACCTGGCATGAGCATGGCACTTTCACCTTTATTTCTTCTGGTTCTTCTAACAATGTGCTAATGACCTTATAGAATTTAAAGTCCATGGGGGGTAACAAATTCAGGTTCAGCCTGGTGATATGAGCTCATTTGCTGTCCTACTACCCTCCAACCTTTGCCATCAATTCCCGAATGTTCCACCCATGGGGAAATAACAAATAACTTTTCCACAAATTCCTTGCATTGCCTTAGGTGGGGTTTTAACCCATTCTTTTTACATAATTTGTACAGTTTGCAAGCTAAAACTCCCTTTTCTTCAGGCTCCACCACCGGAAGACTAATATTCTTCCCCATCTTGAATATATATTCAAGACTGTGTGTGGCTCCTCTTAACTAGACCAGCTAGCTAAGGTCGGCTACGACTCAGATTCTCCTCAGCATGCAGTGCTTTCGAGTCCCTGTGCGGGCGCCATGTGAAACGTGCACATTTGAAACATGCACCCAAGCACCTGCTACTGCCTTGAGAATGAGCCTAGCCGCGGGCTTACCTCTCTCCGAGGTCTTCGGGTGCACTCCGGCTTCCGCCCTGGGGGATGGGAAGGAAGTTCACAGCCACACACGAGCCTGGTTTACAACAGCAGCATCTTTATTCATGAACAGCAGAAAATGGCCCCCCGAACTTTTGCACAGCGCTCTTTTATCCAGTAACCCTTTCTTCCCGGGGTACATGCTCCTCCCAAGTTCCAACCCATGGGCGGAGCCACATCCTGTTAGCGAAGCCGTCCCAGTACCCTATAAGATACCTTACAAGGCAGGTTCAGACTTCCAGGGGTCTCACGGCCCAGGTCATATGACCTTCATGGGTGGCCCCGGTCCAGAGCTTCCCCTTACAACTATGTCTATATCCCCAAAAGATCATTAAAAGTGAAAAGATACACGTGTACCAAAATATAGCAGTTATTTATGTAGAGGCAAAGATTGGAAATTGAGCAATTGTCAATAAATTTAAGAATGACTGAAAAAATTATGGCATATAAATGTATTAGAGTTCTGCTCTGTAAGAAATGATGAT
Source organism: Macrotis lagotis (assembly GCF_037893015.1). Lineage (NCBI taxonomy): Eukaryota > Metazoa > Chordata > Mammalia > Peramelemorphia > Peramelidae > Macrotis > Macrotis lagotis. The sequence continues at coordinate 67,648,110 of NC_133662.1, forward strand.
CAGGCAGACTTCAGAAAAAACTTGGAAAGAATTCTATGAACTCATGCTAAATGAAGTAAGCAAAACCAGGAGAGCAAAATACACATTAACAGCAACACTGTGACATGAACCACTATGAATGACTCACATCACCTAAGCAGTTCAGTGATCAAGGATAATCCTAAAATAATTCTGAAGGAAAATACCATCCATATTCAGGGCGGGGGGGAACTGTGAAGTGTAAAAACAGACAAAAGGATACTATGTCTACTTTGAAAATTTTGTTTTATTTTTTTCTTTATTTCTCATGCATTTCTTCTACTAATTTTGATTATTTTCTTGAGAAGGGGGTGGATAGGACTGTTTGTCATGATTCCATCAGAGAAGTTGCTTCAATATTTTTCAGTCAGTATTACTAGCTGCATTTCCCTACTTTCCCATTCTCCTCCAAACCCATTATTCTATTTTCTCTCTCATTTCACCTGACTCTCCTCAAAAGTGTGTTTAATTTGACTACCCTCTCCCATGATCTTCCCTCTCTTTATAACTTTCTTTTTTTTGCAAGGCAATGAGGTTAAGTGGCTTGCCCAAGGCCACACAGCTAGGTAATTATTAAGTGTCTGAGGCTGGATTTGAACTCAGATACTCCTAATTCCAGGGCCGGTGTTCTATCCACTGTGTCACCTAGCCACCCCCTCTTTATAACTTTCATCTGATCTTCTCTACCCTGTCCCCTTCCCCCCATCCCTTTCCTCTCCTATTTTCCTGTAGGGTAAGATAGGTTTCTTTTTTAAAAATTATTTTTGCAAGGTAATAGAGTTAAGTGACTTGCTCCAGGTCACATAAATATCTGAGGCAAGATTTAAACTCAGGTCCTCATGACTCCAGGGCTGGTGCTCTACCCACTACAATTCCTAGCTACCCAGGTAAGATAGATTTCTATTTGAGTGTGCATATTATTTCCTCTCTGAGTCACTTCTTTGGGGAATAAAGGCTCATTCACCCCACCCCCCACCCTTTCACTCTATTGCAAAATCTTTTTCTTACCTCTTTTATATGAAACACTTACCCCACTCCACCTCCCCTTACCTTAATTCCCAATATGCTCCTTTCTCACTGTTTTACTCCATCTTTTTAAATATATTATACCTTCTAATTCACCTCCTTCCTGTGACTTGGATATATATATATATATATATATATATATATATATATATATATATATATATATTCCTTCTAACTTCCCTAATAAATGAGAAAGTTCATTTGAATTATCAATATCATCTTTCCATGAAGGAATATATGCAGTTCATCATCATCAAATCTCTTATAATTTTCCCTCCCCATCCACCCTCTCTATGCTTCACCTGAGTCCTGTACTTGAAGAGCAAACTTTCAGTTCACCTCTTGTCACTTCTTCAGGAAAGTTTGAAAGTTCCATGTTTCATTGAATATTCATCTTTTCTCCTAAAAGAATATGCTCAGTTTTTCTTGTTGATTCTTGTTTGCAATTCAAGCTCTTTTGACTTCTATAATATCTCAATCTAAGTCATAAGAGCCCTTAAAGCAGAAGCTGCTAAATGTTTTGCTAAAATGTGTTTTAAATTTTGTGCGAAATTTTTGACTCTAACTCTATTTGAATTTTTTCTTTCTAGTGACTAATAATATTTTCTCCTTATCTTGAGAGTTCTGAAAGTTGAGTATAATATTCCTAGTAATTTACATTTTAGGATCGTTCAGGAAGTGATCAGTGGATTCTTTCAACTTCAATTTTACCCTCTGCTTCTAGGATTTCAGAGAAATTTTCTTGGAGAATTTCTCAAAAAATGAAGCCTAGGATCTTTTTTTTTTTTTGGTATGGCCTTCAGGTAGTTCCAATAATTTAAAATTATCTCTTCTAGATCTGTTTTCAGGATAATTGTTCTTCCAATGAGATATTTCACATTTCTTCAAATATTTCATTATTTTCATTTTTTTTATTGTTCCTTGATTTCTGACAAAGTCATCAGATTCCCTTAGTTCCATTCTGCATTTGAAGGAATTATTTTCTCTTCTTCCTTTTCTTTTTTCTTTCTTTTTCTTTTGCAAGGTAATGGGGTTAAGTGACTTGCCCCAGGTCACACAGCTAAGTAATTATTAAGAGTTTGAAGCCAGATTTGAACATAGGTACTTCTGATTCTAGGGCCTGTACTCGGTCCACGGTGTCTCCTAACTACTCCTGAAGGAATTATTTTCTTCTGAGAGCTTTTGTATCTTCTTTTCCATCTGGCCAATTCTTCATTTTAAGGCATTCTTCTCTTTAATGGCCTTTTGGACTACTGTTTCCATTTGACCCAAAATGGGTTTGAAAATGTTATTTTTTTTTCATTATTGTTTTTGCAATTCCTTCACCAAAATGGTGATTTGGTTTTCATGATTTTTCCCTACATAACTCTCACTTTTCTTCTCAATTTTCCCTTTACCTCCCTTAATTGATTTTGAAAATCTTTTTAGAGTTTTTCCATAACCTGAAACATAGTTTCACTATCTACAGACACTTTTCCTTTGTTGTGGTCTGTTTGTGTATTTTGATCCTCCATAGGACCAAAGTAATTAGCTGTGGAAAGATTTTTTTATCTTCTGTTGTTTACTCATTTCCCTCACCTATGAATTGATTTTAACTTTTTATCAATGAGGAGCTCTGATCTCAGGGTGTACTACTCTCCCTAGGTTTTGAGGGTTTTCACAACTGTTTTCAGAGTTTCCCCCATACCCCACTCATCTCAATTCCTCCAAAGTTTTATGAAAGGCTGACTGCTTTCCTGGACTGTATTCTGGCCTGTGGATGACCACAAAAACTCCCCTCTGCCCTAGAACTGTGAGGAGGGTCCCTGCTCTGCTGCAAGTAGTGAGTTTTGTTGTGCTTCTCCTCCTTTGGCACCAGACTATGACCTGTATCTGAGTATTAGCAAAGCCATAGAGTCCTGCCTCAGGAAGTGCAAATAGACTTCTGCAATCTCCCCCTGACACCTTTATTATCCATGGGCTGAGTTCCAGTGTGGCTCCCTGCCCAGTAGCTTTCCAAGTCTTCTCATGGTTCCTGGTCTGGTTCTGAGCTAGACTGAGTAGTTTTCCTGCTGAGCCTCACAATTTTTCTTGCCAATCCCTCTGAGAGGTCTGGAAACTACCACCACTTCCACAGACCCAGGCACCACAAGGGACCCTGACACCCCACAGGCTGTTCCTAGATGCCTGGAGTGGTTTACTCTGCTATGGCAGAGTTGTGCCACAGGACCTTTCTAAACCGAGTGTAACAGCCCTTTACAACAGGTCTTCCAAGTTGTCTTAGGCTGGAAGACTGTTTCACTCAGTATTTTTATGCGTTCTGCCATTCTAGAATTCAGTTAAGAGTCATTTAAAGGCATTTGGAATGGTCTAGGAAGAGACTGCAGGAGCACCATGTTCTAATTTTTCATTTTACAACATGACTAATAGGGAAATATGTTAAGCAAGATACCATCTTATATTAGATTACTTACTGCCATTGGGAGGAGGGAGGGAAAGGTGGATTGTAGAACTCAGAAGCTTGCAAAATGACATATGCTGAAAACTATGTATATAATTGCAAAGAATAAAATTACATAATACAGAAAACAGAAAAAAGAAGAAAAAGAGTTCTTTATATCAAAACTTCTACTCTACTTTAAATTCTATGGCTTGCAGATAAATCTTTCAATATGTAATGTTTCTATTATTAAAATACAATCTAATTGATAGCAGACATTGCCTACTTTATTTGAGGCCCAAAAGAAGAGTGTAGTGTTTTGCATAAACAATTACTTAATAAATACTTTCATTTATCCATTTAAATCTAATCAGTCCAAAGACAAATTAAAATAACTGTGAGCTATTATGTGACACCCATTAAAACTACTAAATATGAAAATGGCACAAACTGTATAGAATATATTGTAAAATAGATCAACCAATGCAATTTTAGTGGAGTTTTGAACTGATCCAACTATTTGAGGGAATAATTTGGACATATGTCCAAAGGACTAAACGAGTATGCACATTTTTTGACTCAGCAATATTGCAACATTTTCTAACCCAAAGAGAACAAAGACAAAGGTAAAGGATTAATGTGTACAGAAATATTAATATCTGAATATTTTTGGTGGCAAAAGTTATGGGGTGCTCTTTAATTAAAGAGGGGTTGAAGGAATCCATGGGAATACATTGTGATGAAATGCTACTATTGCACTATAAGAAGTGACAAAAAATAGGATTTCAGAAAAATTGAGGAAAATTATTTGAGACAGCAGCTCTCTTCAATACAATGATCCATGACAATTCCAAAGAACATATGATGGAAAATGTTATCCATTTCCAAAGAGAAAACTGACAACTTCCATCTCAGGGTATTCCTGGTGCATATCTGATCACTGAACCCAGAAGGCTCTGGAGTAGGAAGTGAGACTGGTGACTTTGCAAAGCCCTCTCTTACTAAAATCCAATTTACTTGAATGTCATAGCATCATATCCTGATGTCAGGGGTTCTTTGAGATGAAGGACAGACAACAAAATATTCCTAATTGCTAATCCAATACTTAGCACACATAATAACTTAATAATGACGTATCAAATTGAGTTCAATTATTGCACAATAACTTAAGCTTGAATAAACAAATGTATCAGTTGTCCTCTTAAAGAGGTGCCAACAGAAGTCCCCAAATCCTCCATAAAGAGATGCAAAGCTCCAAACAAAGACTTTTTCTCTTTATTTTCTCAAATTAGTCACATCATCCTTATTATCCTTAGGTATTTATTTTGCAAAAATAAAAAGTAAGAGAAAGATATATAGATAGAGAAATTCTATGTTAAATACCAGTAAAATACAATAAACATCTAGGTATTATCCTAACAAAATATAGGCATGATTAAGAAATGCAAGTACATTAAAATATTTACTTGTAGAAATGAATACCTAAGATAATCACAGACAATTACATAATTTAATAAAGTAATAGGGGTTAGGAAAACATTATAAAAATCCTAACTAAGATTCATGGAAGCTGTTTGACCTGGGAAAATCAAATAATGTCTATTTGTTTCAGTTATGTCATACATAAGATGGGAATAATAGAATATTATAAGATGCCTATAAGGATCCAATAAATTAATGTTTGGAAAGTACTTTGCAAAGTTTAAAGCACTATACAAATGCTAGCTATAATTTAATGCTTATGAACTTTTAAATGGACTGTGATAATATTAAAATGATTGTAAATATATATATATATATATATATATATATATATATATATAACACTTTCAGTGATCAGAAGAAGATTTAACAAAATATAAAGTGAAATAAATACTATATCAAGGGAAATAAATGTGATAAGGTATCATCAAACTTTCAATTGCATTATAAAACAGAAATTATCAAACTTGGTTAATATATGCAATATAGAAAAATAAATGAAATAGAATGTTGGAAAAAAGAGAAAAATGAAAATGCTGAACATATTCTGTTGTCCAATAAGCATAAAATGCAAATTATTATGGCCAAAACTGTAACTCACCCATTAAAAGTTACTAGGAGAGCTAGATAAGAGTTTTGAAGAAAATAAGTTTAGATTATTTAAAATCTAAATGATAAAATTTTGAAAATATTAAAAGATATAAATGTGAAAGGCAATTCTAGATAGATACTGAAAGAAAACAGCTGAAATTTATTAACTACAGAGTGGGAAAGATTTTTTAAACTGTTTTGATATAATTCATATTATTAAAAAAATTAGGTCCAAACTTCTTAAACTAAATTAATGAATCTACAACCTGAATGGATGTTAAGTTGAAAAATCATTTCATTTGATCCCTCTAATAAAAAATTTGACATCCATATTCCTAAGGAAATTGATGTAAATTTTGTGACCATGATGCATTTGATAGGGAGCAGCTACATGGCACAGTGCTTAGAGCACTGGCCTTGGAGTCAGAATGATCTAAGTTCAAATCTGACCTCAGACACTTAAAAAGTAACTAGGTGAGTGACCTTGGACAAGTTACTTAATCCCATTGCCCTGCAAAATCCAAAACAAATGCATTAGATAACTTATCAAAGAATTTCAAAAAATCTGCTATTAAATTAAAAACAAAATATCAACATTTAAAGAGATCTTCAAACATGCTTAAAGAATAACAAATCTGTGCACACTCCTTGATCCAGTGATGCCACTCTTAATTCTATATCACAAAGAGATCATAAAAAAGAGAGAAGGACCCACATGTACATAAATATTTAAAACAATTCTTTTAGTGACAAAGAACTAGAGTTTGAGTGATGTCCATTGAGGTTATGACTGAACAAATTGTAAGTACACACTAATAGCAACATTGTGTGACATCAAAATATGGTAGATATTATTCTGATCAGTAGTATAATGAACATGGACAATTCTGAAAGACATTTAAAGAAAAATATCAATCACATCCAGAGAAAAAAAGTCAATGTTTCTTCCTCTGTGGAAAACAATTACATAGACTCACTTCTCCAGATTTTTGAATATGGTCTGAATTTTTTTTTTTTAGGTTTTTGCAAGGCAATGGGGTTAAGTGCCTTGCCAAAGGCTATACAGCTAGGTAATTATTAAATGTCTGAAGTCAGATTTGAACTCAGGTACTCCTGACTCCAGGCCCAGAGCTCTATCCACTGCGCCACCTAGCCCACCCCATTGTCTGAATGTTTTTTAAAAACATCCATCGAAGAAAAGAATCTAACTAGTTTTTGTCCTTTGACATAATGATTTTGCTATGAAGTATCTGACAGAAAAGACCTGTGAGCATACAATTTATTATAAAAAATTATGCATCATAGAAAAAATAGAAAAATATGTGCCCAAAGATTGGAGAGTTACCAAACAGATCCTGTTATATGAAACTAACATTTTATAAAAATATAACTTTTTAATACAATATTGAAATTAAGATAACTAAGAAATAAAGAAAAGAAGAAAGTCAAATAAATATGAGATTATTTATATGAAACTGATCAAGATGGACCTTAGGTAAATTCTTCAGCAATTTACATACTTAATTATGATCCCATGGACATTGGCACAATTTTGTTATCAGGATAAGTCATGAATCTGGGGTTCAGTGTCCTCAAGTGTCTCTTTCCCTCAGGGCCACACTAATGAGCTGGCTGTAGATTTTATGGTCTGAACTATTCAGGGATTGAAGGAACATAATACTGAATGGCTTGAGGGGCACTTGAGAGATTTCCAGTTCTATTATCCTCAGAGAATGTCAAGCAAATTAAAGAGCTTCCAACCAAAGGCAAATGAAATGATGCAAGCATCTGAAAAATGTTTCAATATCAGAGGAACTGACGGATTTTGTTGAAATTTATTTCTTAGAGACACTTTAAATACTATAGTCAAAGTAAAATGATCATCATTGTTAAGAAGATTCTAAATACATTTGCAATTAATTTCTATTTGGTGAAGTTATGCTGGGATCAGAAATCAGCATAAAGGTAAGAAGAAATTTTGTGTTACCTTATTATATTACTTCTAAAATCTGAATTTCCTCTACTTTTGAAAAATTATTCCACTTCTATATAATACTATAGGCACCTGAAAGGAGAAGTGACAGTTTCACTCTCAAACAATGGCTTAAAGAGGTGAACAGAACGATACGTATGAACTTTAATTTTCTGATTCAGCATATAGATGCATCTGCAACTGGCATGACTAAAATTTGAAAAAATGGTCAATCAAAAGGCTTAAATTGTCAGAAGTGTGAAATATTTCAATCTGGCAAAGGATGATTGACATGTACATTTTATTATCAATTTGTTCCTGGGTATGACAATCAAAATCAAATGTGGGAAATTCAAAGAGAAGGTGAAACTTTCTTTTGATTTCTATTAGCTTCCTGTTTCCTAGTATTATTTTCAAAGTTCCCTATCCTCCACCCTTTAAGACTCCAGATGTTTCTTGTTGCTCCCCTCCTACCAGCATTGAATCATGAGCTGGTTCTACTTTCTCAAAGCATCACTCCACCCATTCAAACTATCTTTCTGTGTGATTTTTCTAGTTGAAAAATCACAATCCATTTCCCAGAATATTACAAGAAAACATAAATTTCTAAACCTGCTTTTAGCTTAGTGTTCAACAGAACATATGCAAATAAACTGCCTCAATGATAAAATTCCAGGGAGCATAAAATACCTATATTCAGGACTTGGGGCTATTGCTGTTATAATTTGGGATTACAATTTGACATTTTTCTAAAAGCCTTTTAAAGGATTATGGTCTAAGTAAGTGGTGCCAAACTTAAATAGAAATGGGCCCAGTAAACCATATATAAACATCCTTAAAGAATCATAATGAATTAGAAAAACTGATATCAAAATTATTTATTGTGTTAAGTATTTCCAAATTATATCATAATCTGCCTTAAGTTTGATCCACATTCAGGTATGTGGTTGGCATACTGTTTAACACCTCTGTTCTAAGTGACTACTGAAAGACTTACCCTAAACAGTCAACCAACAATCATTTATTAAGTTCCTGATATAGCAAAGTAATGGGGATATAAAAATAAAAACGAAAATAGTCCTTTTCTTAAAAGATCTTGTGATGCTGTCTAAGAAAATAGGATACTCATATAAAGGAATATACAAATGAATTTAAAATATATGCAGGCAGATTTAAAGGGAAAGAGACTGGATGAATTTAGGAATGGTGATGAGCATTGAATAATTCAAGGTTCTTGAACAGTTGAAGAAAATACATTGCAGTTCAGGGGAACAGACAATACAAAAAACTAGGAGATGGAATGCCATATGTAAGAAACAGCAACATGGCTAATATTGCAACATATTGGTGGCATATGCAAGATTAGTGTTCAAATAAAGTTTCAGAATTAAAACCTTCCAAAGTTTGTATTGTAGAGAAGGCAGGCTTGAATCAGGAAAAGCAATTAGAAATGTATTACAATAATCTCAGTGACAGGTGAAGATCTGTGCTAGAGTGGGGGTTCAGTGAATGATGTGAAAGAGACTAATGTAAGATATGTGATAATAGAAAGGACAAGATAAGAAATTAATTTGATAGGGGGAATAAATAATCTGAGGAGATTTATGAACCTGAGTCATTGAAAGAATAGGGATATTCTTATTAGAAAAATTTTTATTAGAGATTAGAAATGTAAATAGAATTAGAAATATTCTTATTAGAAAATTCAGAAGCTAGGAGAGCTAACAGGATGACTTCTCTTTTGAGCATTCAGTATTTGATATTTACAACTTCCACTATATGACTTCCATTTCCACCAGACAGTGTAACAGTGTTGGATATCAGTAGAGAGACTTAGGGTAGGAAGGATAGATATAGTTTTTTTCATATAAAAGACAATAAACTAAGGCTTATTGAACTGTTAAGGTCACTAAGGAGGAGCATGTAGAAAGAAGATAAAAGAGATTGTAGAATAATAAATTTCCATATGTTCACAGTAATGAAAATGATAATACAATGATAATGGTACAGAGCAAGAGAAATTAAGAATGAGTGACCCAGTAGATAAAAAATGAACTGAAAGAGAGAAAATTAAAAACAGATAAATCCAGAGTAGAAATACCATATTGGAGGAAAGGGTTGTTAGTAGTAAATGCTACACAGAAAACGAGAAGAATGGGTCTTGAAACAAGACCTTCTAAATAATAACTCTTTGTGGTCTGTAAAAAACGTTGTTTTAGATGACTTTGGAAATCATTAAGCAGTTTAAAAATCATTTAGAAAGAGGAAGGGAAATAGTGTAATCAACAAGTGAAGATAATTTTTCTTAGTCTTTGGAAGAGAAAGCAAAGAAAGACATTAAAAGTAGAATATTTAAAATTATAGAATTTCTTAAGGGTTTACAAAAGTTGGGGAATTGTAAATGACATTTTGTGGGAAGAAGAAAATGATTCAATTGTAAAATAATCTTAAATAGTAGAGGAATAGACAGATTAATAGGAGCAGTAATTTCAGAAGGAAACATGATGAGTAGGATACATAGAGAGTTTAATGTTTCTAGGGGAAGAGCCATCACAATATCTTCTTTAATACTGGAGCAAAGGAAGAGGAACGATTAATAATGTCAGTGGGTTATGAATTGAAAAGACAAGGGAAAGAATTAGTGCATAAAGAATTGACTACAATATTTAAATGAAGTATGATGGGTTCTTTATCTTTCAGTATATATAACTAAGAGGTAGACTTTGTGAAGTGTAACAAGAGAGGAAAAGATTGAGAGCCATCCAATTAAAGAATAGAAAATAGAACTACTCTAATAGGAGTAAGATAAATGTTTTCTGATGAGGAAACAAGTTGAGATGACATGACATCATTATGTGGTACACTTTGTGGTGGAGTTGGGAAAATTGTGCTAATAAACTCACCTTCATAGAGCAACACATCAGTAGGATTAGAAGAGATGACTGGTGAGAATAATCCAAGAGTGAGGTTTGGCAAATTATGATTTGCACTTGCACTTGTAGCAAATGATTTCAGACTAGGAAAAAAGTGTTGAGTTCAATTGGTAAAGGGGTTCACAATTGGGAATGGGAAAAGTAATGTAAGATTAGGGATAATTGTCTAGGAAATTGCTGAAGTTTAAGGGCTTTTATATGACCTAATCAATATAATTGTTTTAATAAACATAAAGAATAGGAAAAAATGAATATTCTAGTGAAAATCCAAAAATTTAATTGAAATTATGCCCCTGAAATCAATATTTGGTGTTTCAAAAGTCTATATTGAAAAAAAGACATATCCTCTTCCTAAATTTTTCCTATCCAGCACTCCTTCTATATATTTGCTCATATAACATGATATATGTTGCCATAAACATAATTTTAACTGGTTGAAGTCTTATTTATTCTTTAAGAACCTACCAACAACTAAATTCATAATATTCTATCTGATCTTGCCTTTCAAAATTAAATTCTCTCTCAAACTTCTCTCTGAGAAATTTGTTCTATGTTTTTATCACTTTCAATTGCAGACTATAATTACATACATTTGCTATCTCCCATCAAAGAAATGAAGCTTGTTGATTCTCATAACTGAAGATGATTCATATTTTCAAATACTCTTGATTCATAACACTGATTCTCACAGGGTTGACTCCTGAAAAAGTTTGATCAAGTATATTTTTGAATTATTCATTTTTGTTATACTTTGATGCCCAATTGAATAGTTCTATTTCTATGTGGTCTTCCTTAAGAAGACTTGTCTAGAATCTATCTCTTCAGATATAATTTATGAATATATGAAGAAAGATGGATATTTGATTTGAAATAAATTGAATCAAAATCTACAGGGGAAAGTTATTTCTGAGGGCATATATGTTAGAACAGACTAACAACAGATTGTACTTTTCTTGAAATTAGTTCTCCAATGAGCAATGGATTGGCCTTTCTCTCTGACTATTCATTTTTGTGATAGTAGAATCAGTAATCAAGGAAGTGCATGTAATTAAGTGGAGCATATGGATGTTAAATGCATAAAAATGAATTATTTTGTGAAACAATTTTATTTTGTTAAACTTTTAATAGCTTGAATTGGATTCCCATCCTTAGAAGTATACATCAATTAAAATTTCTAGAGAATTCATATGAATATCAATACTTAAAATGGAGCATTTTTGCTTGTGAAAACATGCAAAAACATCATGATGAAGCCTCTGAGCCTGTTCAGAAACATGAAATGCATAAAGCAAAATACATGGGATGAGGTAACAGAAATGGAAGTTTAATTATCATAGTCATTTTTAAAAACTAAGTTCTTATGCCCACAATTTTTCCAATATAATTCCATTGTCTCATTTAACAAATGAAAAGATGAGGAAGATCACACAGAACAAATAGCTACTAACTCAAATTGTTTTCATCATGTTGCATTTGTTTCTGATCTCTGTACAGATAACAAATAGAACTCCCCACACCCAGAGCCCAGCCAACCTGACCATGGTGACAGGATTCTTCCTCAAGGGTTTTTCTAATACCCGAGAGATACAGATCTTACATGCCATGTTATTCTTGCTAATTTACCTGGTGGCTCTGATAGGAAATCTTCTCATCTTCACAATCATCACTTTAGATCACCACCTCAACATCCCTATGTACTTCTTCCTGAAGAATCTGTCCTGTTTGGATCTTTGCCTAATTTCTGTAACTGTCCCCAAATCTATTGAAAGCTCCCTAAGCAGAAGTTATTCAATCTCTTTCTTTGGGTGTGTGTTACAGGTCTTTTTAGTAATTTTATTTACAGGATCAGAGATTATCCTCCTCACAGTAATGTCCTATGACCGCTATGTAGCCATCTGCCAACCTTTGCACTATGAAACAATAATGAACAAAGGATTTTGTATGAAAATGTCAACTTCTTCTTGGTTCACTGGAGGAGTTTTTGGAGCCATGTATTCAGTAAGTACATTTTCTTTACCTTTCTGTGGTTCCAAACAGATCTATCAGTTTTTTTGTGATGTCCCTTCCTTACTGAGGATCTCCTGTGCTGAGACACACATTGCAATTGATGCGAGTGTGGCCATTGGAATCAGTTTAGGGATTTTCTGTTGTATATCCATAGCTATCTCTTATAGTTACATCTTCTCAGCTGTGCTAAAGATTCCCACAACAGAAGGTCGTTCAAAAGCTTTCTCTACTTGTCTGCCCCACCTCATTGTTCTCATGGTTTTCATCACAACTGGAGCCATGTCTTATCTAAAGCCACCCTTAGACCCTGATTCCATTCTGGATCTATTGTTATCAACATTTTATTCAGTGGTGACACCAACAATGAATCCCATCATCTATAGCCTAAGGAACAGGGACATGAAAAGATCTTTGAGGAAGCTTATAACCTGGAAAGTCTTCTCATAGAATTAATGCCAAAGACATTTCCATGATCATAATGATATTTTCATTGCCTTTCTGTTTATCCTGACTTGAAGTCTTTGTTTATGTAATCATTTCTAGATCATCAATTTCAGAAAGCTGATGTAGAGGGCCTATAGTATATTAATAAGTATGATTTTAAAAGTATGTACATTCATGGTATGGCATTGGGCAATTAGTATATGTCTCTCTTTTTGTTTCCATTTATTTCATTTCTTTAATGGATGAAGGTTTTGGATTGGACAAACGATTAGGCTTTTTCCAATTTAAAAAAGTATGTAGATGTATGAATAGCATTCTCATGTTGATAAATATGATGAGAACATTGCCTCGATAAATGTGTAATTTTAATATTTATCACAAGAACCCTATGTCATATGTAGTTCAAAGGACATTCTCATCATTTTGCATAAAAGAATAGTGAAACTCAGAGAAGTATGTGATTTTTCTGTTGTTCATACAAAGAACCAAAGTATCATACCCCAAATATCTGGATTACAGGATTGATATGAAAGTTTTCCAGGTTGTTGCCTCAATTTGATGTTCATGAATAAGTGGTTACCTTCCTCTTTTTCAGTACTGATACCATTATATATTCTCTAGGGTTTCTGAATGATTTCCAATGACTAGGATGGATAGAAAATATAAAACAAAGTTCTTTTGTCAATATGAATATTCCAACAGTTTCAAATTGTCAAACTGATGCTAATAACTCAGAATTGAGAAGAATATGACAATTTAAATGACTAATGCATGTATATGTACTTGCTATGTGCATAGCACTGAACTAAAACTAGTGATACAAATACAAAACTAAGAAAGATCCTACTATCAGAGATCCTAATAGAGGATAACATCTGAAAGATTCAGTTGAATTTCATATTGAAAAGCTTCATGATTCTTAGTAGCAAAGCAGAAGACAACGTCCAAAATTTTGTCATTAAAAAGAACTTAGTTAGAGGCACTTGTTTTGTAACACTTTAGTTAGAATAAGTGCATAATGTGGGCATTTTATGCAATGATACAAAAGAACAATAATGGGGATTTTTGGTACTGGGTAAATTACAAGAAGAAAAGCTCAGTCAATACTGAATTCAAACGACCTAGTAAAAAAGCATCATGAAAGAGATTGGAATTTTTTTTTTTTTGGTTTTTGCATGGCAATGGGGTTAAGTGACTTGCCCAAGGTCACATAGATAATTAAAATGTATCAGGCTGGATTTGAACTCAATTCCATCTGAGTCCAAGGCCAGTGCTCTATTCACTGTGTCACCTAATTGCCCAAGAAATTGAATTTTATAAAGGAGTTAATAAATGTTAGGAGAGAATAGAATGAAGTAGGAAGTTACCTAAAGCAGTTGTCTCCTTTATTTTGCCCAGTGTTATGCTGATTTTCATTCACAATTACTTTTGTACATTGACATATCCAGTTTCCTCCTCCTTCTTCAATACATTGCCTTTCATGCTTGTATTCATTTAGAATTGATAGTGGCACATGTTTTTATAACTTTTGTAATGAATAAACTTAGACATATATTTTTTTTAAATTAAATATATTTATTTATTTTCACATTGCTACAATAGTCTAGCTGTAAAAGTAAACATACCCCCCTAGCCCCACAAAGGAATTCATGGCTTGCAGTCTCTTTTCTTCTGAAATCCTATGTTTGAGGATTACTGTATCAGATTTCTATTGAATGTAATATAATTTTGTACAAATGTACTTTTGAATATTTTTCAATAGTGGGTGAAAGTAATAAATAAAACTCTGCTTTCCTTTATTTCTGATTCCTGATCTCTATATGACTTCATCGTATCATGGACTCACTACAAGTTTCTTGGGATAGGAAATAAAACACTACTATATATTTCTGTCTAATTATAACTTCTTTCCCTTTGGAAGTAGCATTTGATGTGTTATAAAGAATTATTATTTTTGGAAATATTTAGAAATTTTATATTTTAGAAATGTCAATTCTTTTTCTATATTGAAATATGTGTCTAATGCTTACATAATTTCATCTTTCTGCAGAGATACAAATTTTCTTTTTTATTAAAATTTTATTTTATTCTTCCAATTAAAGGCAAAGGTAGTTTCAACATTTATCCATTTGAAAGTTTATGAGTCACACATTTTTCTATCACCCTCTTCCTCCTTCCTCCCCATGACAGTCAACAAACTTATAAAAGTTGTACATGTATAATTGTGATTAATGCATTTGCATATAAGTCATGTTGAGAAAGAGGAATTAGAACAAAGGGGGAAGAAGAAAATGTAAGAAAGGAAAAACATAAAACAAGTTTTCAAAAAGTGAGTATAGTATGCTTTGCTTTGTATTCAGTCTACATAATTTTTGCTCTGAATGTAGTTGGCATTGATCATAACGGATCTCTCAGAATTGTCCTTAATCTATGAATTGTTGAGAAGAGCTAATCACAGTTGATCTTTGTTAAAATGCTCTCTAGGTTATACTCACTTCACTAAGCAACAGTTCATGTAAGTCTTTCCATGTTTTTCTGAAGTCCAACTGCTCATTGTTTTTTACAGGACAATAATATTCCATAACATTAATATACTATAATTTTTCCATCCATTCCTCAATTATTGGACATCCCTTCTATTTCCACCTTTTTTCCCCCACAACAAAAAGGAGTAATATAAATATTTTTGAACATGTGACACTTTTCATGTTTTTTATGATCCCTTTAATATATAGACTTAGTAGTGGTATTGATGAATCAAAGGATATGGGGCAAAAATTCTAAAAATGCTGAATTCTGTGAGCATGATGGATTTGAAATTCTGTGTACTGCCATTATGATTCATGGGAAATGCCATTAATTTCTGAATATCTAGGACCTTTGTACCTAGCACTTGAATGTCACTGCTGCATTGTGATGGCACTTAAATGCATGATCCCAGTATTCTGTGATGTATTTCCATGAGATGTTATCACAATATCCAATAGATCATGGTATGTTAAATACAGTACTATCCTCATGCAACTAGTAGGAAAAACATGGAATAGCTATTGTTATTGTTATGTTGTAGGTCTGTAACCACACTAGCAAGTAAAAGTACAGTTTAAAAAATGATTCGAATGTAATAGTGTAGGCGTTTTAATTATCTCTATTTTTATTGAGGTTTCTCTATCTTTGTGGGGAGTAGGGAGGTTTTGTTTACTTTTACAAGCAGACTATTGTAGCAATGTGAAAATAAATAAATAAATTAAATGTTAAAAAAATAAAAATGAGAAAACAAAGCAAACAAAAAGATAGTAGTGTTGGAACTGTGTATTACTCAAGTAAGACATGTATGACACTAGGTGTTTGAATCCCAGGAATTTAAAAGAAGTAAAAAAAAGTAGTCATTATGTTCAAGCAATTAGGGAGGTGGTATGTAAACAAATATATGAAAAGCAAGCTACATATGGAAAAATAGGAACTACTGCAGGAAAGGCACTAAAATGAAGATAGTAATATGTACGACCTCTAGAATAAGGTGGGATTTTGATTGGGTCTTAAAAGTAGTTGGCAAGATCAATATGAGGAGCAAAAGAGGGAGACTGTCCCAGAAATGGTAGACAGTCAGCTAAAATGGTCAAAGGTAAAAGATGTGGTAGAAGTGTCTTGTTCATGGAAACCAGTGTCAAAGGAGTAATATTTAGGATGGAAAAATTAGGAGGGGCCTAGATTATGAAAGACTTTGAATGCCTAACAGAGAATTTTGTATTTTTTTTTTTGGAAGTAGTAGGGAATCACTGCTGTTTCTTGAGGAAACAATGGTGGGGGTGGTAATATGATAAGATCTGTAATTTAAGAAAATAATTTTAGTGACTGAGTGGAGGATGAATTAGATTAGAGAGACTTAAGGCAGGCACATGCACCATTAGACTATTACAATAATTTAGATATGACATAATAAATACAATAGAAAGGAGAGAAGGAGCATATTTGAAAGATGATAAAAAGGTAAAATCAATAAGCTATGGGAATAGAGGATATGTTTGTCCTTTCAATTAATGTAGAGGAAAAAAGGTAGAAAATTTAGAACTCAAAAGAATAAGAATTGGTTTTACACCTAATTTTGAATAAATAATACAATAATTTTTTAAAAGAAAATTTGGCCAAATAGGAAAATAATGTATAAAATCTTAGTGAAAAAAAAAGTGATTCCTTAAAAAATTAGAGTAGAATGAAAGAAGTTAATGACAATATGAGATATTGAAAAACAACCAGACAGTTAAAAGAATGGAAAAGTAGAAGCAAATATAAAATATCTCAAAGGAAAAATAATGGAAGAAAAAGTTTAAGAATCATTATGCTACCTGAAAGCCATAAAAAAAGAACGGACTTATATATAAAATTTTAACAACTGTTCCCAATATATTAGAATCTCAGGTCAAAAGAGAAATTAAAGGAATCCCCTGGTCATTTCCAAAAGAAATTTCAAAACAAATTATCCTAGGAAATATCATAACTAAATTCCAGAAATCTCAGGTCAGAGAAAATATTTCAAGTAACCAGAAAGAAACAATTCAAGTTTTGTCAAATCACAGTCATAATGACACAAGATTTAATGGTTCATTAATTGAAAGAGCACAGGTGGTGATATCCCTGAAGGCAAAGGAACCAGGAATTTATCCAGTAAAACAGAGTGTAATCCATTCATAGAAAAAATATATATTTAATGAAATAGGGGACTTTCAAAAATTTCTGATGAAAAGACAAAGTTGAATGGAAAATCTGATATTCAAAAAAGAAGACTCTGGAGAATCATAAATAGTTAAACATAAAAAAGCATTCATAGAAGACACAATGAAGTCAACTTGTTAAAATTATTATATAGAATGATGATACATGTATTTCCTAAGAACTTTATAATTATCAGGATAGTTTAAATGGTTTTGCAGGCATGTAGGGCATGCATACAAGTTGATTATGTTGAAATGATCTTCAAAGAATAAAGTGGTAGAAAAAGGATCCACTGCAAGAAGAGGGCAGTCAAAAGTGAAATTGGGGATATTTTCTCACATAGCAAAGTGTACTGAAGGGAAATTGGAGGTAGTTGTCGATGAGCAATGTTTGAAGTTCACTCTCATGAGAACTGATTCAAAGAAGGAAGAACATTCATATATACTCAGTCAAGTATAGACAAATGAAATATATTTAATAAGAAAATAGAAATGTAGGGGTAAGAGAAAGGACAGGTAGATTAGGGGAGTCAGTGGTTACAAGCAAAACAGACTTTTGTGGAGGGACAGGATAAAGGGAAAGAGAGAAGGGGAAAAAAGAGATTTGATGGATGGAAATACAATACATACCATAAATGTGAATGGAATGAACTCATCTATAAAGTGGAAACAGAGAGAAGAATTCAATAGAAATGAGAATTCAACAATGTTATGTTTACAAGAAATAATTGGAAACAATTAGATTGGATTGGAAACAAAAACACATAATTGAAATAAAAGTGATCGAGCAAAAGAAACTAGAATGCTTCCACAGAAATAAAAAAAGGGACAGCAAATATTTTCTTAGACAAAACAAAAGCAAAATATGCAAACAAAGCAGCAAATAATGGAAAGTATATTTTGCTAAAAAGCTACAGTTCTGGACAATCAAAATATTTACAAAAAATTTCAAAAGTATACTGAGTATAAAATTGAGTCAAATGAATAAAAATATGAGTCTTCATTAAATTAATTGATGGTGATGATGAACAGTCATGAGAAGGAAAAAGTAAAGCACCTGAAAAAAAAATCCTTCAGATTCTATCAGATCTTTTTTTTAAGGTAATGGGGTTAAGTGATTTGCCCAAGGTCATGCAGCTAGGCAATTATTAAATGTCTTAATTTAGATTTGAACTCATGTCCTTCTGACTCCGGGCCAGTGTTCTATCCACTGTGCCAGGTAGCTTCCCCCTCTATCAGATCTTTAGCAGGATATGGACAGCATTTTCTTTCTGGAGTCATCTGTACTTTTATTGCACTGTTCTGTTGCAATGTCACTGACATTGTGCAACATTTTCCTGATTCTGTTATTTCAATTTTCAACAATTCACATCTCCATGTTTTTCTGAAACCTACTGTTTCATCATTTCTTATTGAAAAATACTATTCATTACAAATATATACTGCAACTTGTTCAATCATTCCACAATTGATGAACATCCCCTCAATTTCCAATATTTTCCTACAACCAAAAGGACTGCAATGAATCCATTAGAACAGATAGGTCCTCCCCCCTCTCTTTTTTTTAATCTCTTTGGACCAAAGGATTAGTAGTAGTGATGTTGGATGAAAGGATATGCACAGTTTGGTTGCCCTTTGGGAATAGTTCCAAATTCCTCTTAAGAATGGTTGGTTCCAGGACTTCTGGCCAAGATGATGAAGAGAAGACCAGCACTGTGCTAAGGTCTTCTGGTCTTCCTTCATATATAATATGAAACAAATTTATAACAGAAATTTGATTGTCAAAATTCAGAAAAAGAAACTAGAAGAATGTCTACCAACAAGGTCTGTCTTAGGGGACTCTGGATGAACCAGGAGTGGAGATCAGAGAGCTAGCCCAGGAGCAGCAGCAGGGTAAAACCAGAGGACTGACCTTAATTGTGTATTTTTAAGATCAGAGGTGAAACAAGGATGCCCATTATCACCACTCCTATTCAATAGCATATTAGAAATGTTAGCTTCAGCAATTAGAGAAGAAAAAGAAATTGAAGGAATTAGAATTGAGAAGGAAGAGACAAAACTCTTACTCTTTGCAGATGACATGATGGTATACTTACAGAATCCCAAGAAATCATCCAAAAAAAACTACTGGAAACAATTAGCAATTTTAGCAAAGTTGCAAGATATAAAATAAACCCTCATAAATCCTCAACTTTTCTATATTATGACTAGCAAGATGCAGCAGGAAGAGCAAGAAAGAGAAATCTCATTCAAAGTAACCTCAGACAGTATAAAACACCTGTGAGTCTATTTGCCAGGACAGACTCAGAAACTTTTTGAAAACAATTATAAAACACTTCTCACACAAATCAAATCAGATTTAGATAACTGGGCAAATATCAACTGCTCATGGATAGATAGAGCTAATATAAAAAAATTACAATTCTACCAAAACTAAACTACCTGTTTAGTGCCCTGCCAATAAAAATTCCAAAAATTACTTTAAAGAGTTAGAAAAAGTTGTAAAGAAATTCAAATGGAGAAATAAAAAGTCAAAAATTTCCAGGGTTTTAAGGGGGAAAAGTGCAAAGAATTAGCAATTTTAGCAAAGTTGCGAGATATAAAATAAACCCTCATAAATCCTCAACTTTTAAATATATGACTAGAAAGATACAGCAGGAAGAGCTAGAAAGAGAAATTGCATTGAAAAGAATGGGACTTAACCCTACCTGATCTAAAATTATATTATAAGGCATCATTCACCAAAACTGTCTGGTATTGGCTAAGAAATAGAGTGGTGGACCAGTGGAATAGACTAGGAAATGGTTATAGTAATCTGCTGTTTGATACACCCAAAGAGTCCAGCTATTGGGATAAAGACTCTCTCTTCGATAAAAACTGTTGGGAAAATTGGAAGTTAGTATGGAAGAAACTTAGATTATACCAACCCATCACACTGGTTACCAAGATAAGATCCAATTGGTTACAGGATTTAGACATAAAAAAACACTATAAGCAAATTAGAAGATCAAAGACTAGTTTACCTTTCAGATCTATGGAAAGGGGAGCAGTCTATGACTAAGGAAGAGACGGAGAACATCACCGAAAACAGACTACATAATTTTGATTACATTACCTTAAAAAGCTTTTGCACAGATAAAACCACTGTAACCAAGATCAAAAGAAATGTAGTATACTGGGAAACAATATTTGCAACTAATGTTTCTGACAAAGGACTTATTTCTAAAATATACAGAGAATTGAATCATATTTTTTAAAACAAAAAGCCATTCCCCAATTGACAAACGGTCAAAGGATATGCAAAGGCAATTTACAGATGAGGAGATCAAAGCAATCCATAGTCATATGAAAAATTGCTCTAAATCATTATTTATTAGAGAAATGCAGGGGCAAGCTAGGTGGTGTAGTGGATAAAGCACCGGCCTTGGAGTCAGGAGTACCTGGGGTCAAATCTGGTCTCAGACACTTAATAATTACCTAGATGTGTGGCCTTGGGCAAGCCACTTAACCCCATTTGCCTTGCAAAAACATAAAAAAAGAAAAAGAAAGAAAGAGAAATGCAAATTAAACCTTCTCTGAGGTAACACCTGACACTTCCCATGGATATTGATCATTGTTGGAAGTGTTTGGGGGAAATCTGGGGCACTATTACATTGTTGGTGGAGATGTGAACTCATCCAACCTTTCTGGAGAGTATTTCGAACTATGTCCAAGGGCAACAAAAATGTGCATACCCTTTGATCCAGCAAAACCATTACTGGGTCTATACCCTGAAGAGATGATGAAAAAGGGCAAAAACATCACTTGTACAATAGTATTCATAGCAGCCCTCTTTTGTGGTGGCAAAGAATTGGAAATCAATTAAATATCCTTTAATTGGGGAATGACTTAGCAAACTGTGGTATATGTATCTCATGGAACACTATTGTTCTATTAGAAACCAGGACGGATGGGAATTCAGGGAAGCCTGGAGGGATTTGCGTGAACTGATGCTGAGTGAGATTAGCAGAACCAGAAAAACACTGTACATCCTAACAGCAACATGGGGGTGATGATCAACCTTGATGGACTCACTCATTTCATCAATACAACTATCAAGGACAATTTGGGGCTGTCTGAATGGAGAATACCATCTGTATCCAGATAAGGAAACTTGGAGTTTGAACAAAGTCCAAGGAGTATTTCCTTTAATTTAGGGGAAAAAAACTGATATCTTATTGTCTGATCTTGTTATCTGTTACACTTTATGTTTCTTCCTGAAGAATATGATTTCTCTCTCATCACACTCAATTTGTATCAATGTACAACATGGAAACAATGTAAAGACTGATAAATTGCTTTCTCTAGGGGATGGGGGAGGGAAGTAAGATTAGAGGAAAAATTCTGAAACCCAAAATAAACAAAATCTTTCATAAAAAAAGCCAAAAAAGAATGATGTAATTTTTTTTGTTTTCCTACATTTTCCTTAATCTTGCTTCCCTCTCCCCAAAGCCCACAGAAGGCAGTCTGTTAGTTTTTTTTGTTTGTTTGTTTTTTAGAGTCTGTTAGTCTTTAAATTGTTTCCCTGGTATACATGGATCAAAGTTGGATGTGATGAGAGAGAAATCATATCCTTAAGGAAAAAACATTAAATATAAGAGATAGCAAAGTTACATAGTAAGAAAATAGTTGTTTTTTTTTTTTTGTTAAATTAAAGGTAATAGTCTTTGGTCTTTGTCCAAACTCCACAATTCATTCTCTGGATACAGATGGCATTATCCATCATATATAGTCCAAAATTTTCCCTGATTGTTTCACTGATCAAATGAGCAAGTCCATCAAGGTTGACCATCACTCCCATGTTGGTGTTAGGGTGCACAATATTTTTCTAGTTCTGCTTGTTTTGCTCAGCATCAATTCTTGCAAATCCCTCCAGGCTTCCCTGAATTCCCATCCCTCCTGGTTTCTAATAGAACAATAGTGTTCCATGACATACATATACCACAGTTTGCTAAGCCATTCCCCAATTGAAGGACATTTACTTTATTTCCAATTCTTTGCCACCACAAACAGGGCTGCTTATAAATATTTTTGTACAAGTAATGTTTTTACCCTTTTTCATCATCTCTTCGGGGAATAAACCCAGTAGTCGTAATTATGGGTCAAAGGGTATGCACATTTTTGTTGCCCTTTGGGCATAGCTCCAAATAGTTCTCCAGAAGGGTTGGATGAGTTCACAGCCCCACCAACAGTGTAGTAATGTCCCAGATTTCCCACAACCCTTCCAACAATGATCATTATCCTTCCTGGTCATATTGGCCGATCTGAAAGGTGTGAGGTGGTACATCAGAGAATCTTTAATTTGCATTTCTCTAATAATTAATGATTTAGAGCATTTTTTTTCACATAGTTATGGATTGCTTTGATCTCCTCATCTGTAAATTGCCTTTGCATATCCTTTGACATTTGTCAATTGGGGGAATGACTTTGTGTTTTAAAAATATGACTCAGTTCTCTGTATATTTTAGAAATGAGTCCTTTGTCAGAATCATTAGTTGTAAAGATTGTTTCCCAATTTAGTACATTTCTCTTGATCTTGGTTATATTGGTTGTTTCTGTGCAAAAGCTATATAATTTAATGTAATTGATATCATCTAATTGGTGTTTGGTGATGTTCTCCAACTCTTCCTTAGTCATAAACTGCTCTGCTTTCCATAGATCTGACAGGTAGACTAGTCCTTGATCTTCTAATTTGCTTATAGTATTGTTTCTTATGTCTATGTCCTGTAAACATTTGGATCTGATGGTGGTAAACGGTGTGAGGTGTTGGTCTAATCTAAGTTTCTTCCATACTAACTTCCAATTATCCCAGAAATTTTTATCAAAGAGGGAGTTTTTATCCCAATGGTCACACTCTTTGGGTTTATCAAACAGCAGATTACTATAATCATCTCCTGCTTTTACACCTAGTCTATTCCACTGGTCCACCACTCTATTTCTTAGCTAATACCAAACAGTTTTGATGACTGATGCTTTATAATATAATTTTAGATCAGCTAGGGCTAAGCCACCTTCTTTTACACTTTTTTTCATTAAGCTCCTGGCAATTCTTGACTTTTTATTTCTCCATATGAATGTACTTACAATTTTTTCTAAGTCATTAAAGTAATTTTTTGGAATTTTAATTGGTGGGGCACTAAACAGATAGTTTAGTTTTGGTAGAATTGTCATTTTTATTATGTGAGCTCTACCTATCCATGGGCAGTTGCCCAGTTATTTCAATCTGATTAAATTTGTGTGAGAAGTGTTTTATAATTGTTTTCAAAAAGATTCTGAGTCTGTCTTGGCAAATAGACTCCCAAATATTTTATATTATCTGAGGTTACTTTGAATGGGATTTCTCTTTCCTAACTCTTCCTGCTCTTTCTTGTTGGACATATATAGAAAAGTTGAGGATTTATGAGGCTTTATTTTATAACCTGCAACTTTGCTAAAATTGCTAATTGTTTCTAGTAGGTTTTTGGATGATTTCTTGGGATTCTCTAGGTACACCATCATGTCATCTGCAAGGAGTGAGAGTTTTCTCTCTTCTTTCCCAATTCTAATTCCTTCAATTTCTTTTTCTTCTCTAATTGCTGATGCTAACATTTCTAATACAATATTGAATAGTAATGGTGATAATGGGCACCCTTGTTTCACCCCTGATCTTATTGGGAATGCTTCTAGCCTGTCCCCATTGAATATAATCCTTGTTGATGGTTTCAAATAGATACTGCTAATTATTTTAAGGAACATTCCATTTATTCCTACAGTCTCTAGTGTTTTAATAGGAATGGATGCTGTATTTTGTCAAAAGCTTTTTCAGCATCTATTGATATGATCATATGGTTTCTGATAGGTTTGTTGTTGATAGAATTGAGCATACTAACTGTTTTCCTAATATTGAACCAACCCTGCATTCCTGGAATAAATTCTACCTTATCATAATGTATTATCCTACTGATGACTTGTTGTAATTGTTTTGCTAAGATTTTATTTAGGATTTTTGCATCTATATTCATCACAGAAAGAGGTCTCTCTGTTTTAACTCTTCCTGGTTTAGGTAACAGTACCATATTGGTTTCATAGAAAGAGTTAGGCAGAGTTCCATGTTTCCCTATTTTTCCTAAGAGTTTATATAGGATTGGAACCAATTGTTCCTTAATTGTTTGGTAGAATTCACTTGTGAATCCATCAGGCCCTGGAGATTTCTTTTTAGGGAGTTCAATAATGCCTTTTAGAATTTCTTTCTCTGAGACAGGGTTGTTTAGGTATTTAATCTCTTCTTCATTTAACCTGGGCAACTTATATTTTTGTAAATATTCATCCATTACATTTAGATTATCAAATTTATTGGCATAGAGTTGAGCAAAATAATTTCGAATTATTATTTTAATGTCCTCCTCATTGATGGTGAGTTCACCTTTTTCATTTATGATACTAGTAATTTGGTTTTCTTCTTTCTTTTTTTTAATCAAATTGACCAGAGGTTTATCAATTTTATTGGTTTTTTCATAATACCAATTTTTGGTTTTATTTATTAATTCAATAGTTTTTTTGCTTTTGATTTTGTTAATTTCTCCTTTAATTTTTAGAATTTCTAATTTGGTATTTAATTGGGGATTTTTGATTTGTTCTTTCTCTAGTTTTTTTACTTGCATGTTTAGTTCATTGATTTCCTCTTTCTCCAACTTATTCATGCAAGCATTTGGAGCTATAATATATCCCCTGAGAGTCGCTTTGAATGAATCCCATAGGCTTTTGTATGTTGTTTCATTATTATCATTATCTATGATAAAATGATTAATTCTTTCTATAATTTGTTTTTTGGTCCACTCATTTTTTTTTAGGTTATTGCAAGGCAAAAGGGGTCAAGTGGCTTGCCGAAGGCCACACAGCTAGGTAATTATTAAGTGTTTGAGACTGGATTTGAACCCAGGTACTCCTGACTCCAAGGCTGGTGCTTTATCCACTGGGCCACCTAGCCGCCCCTCCACTACGCCACCTAGCTGCCCCTTCACTCATTTTTTAAAATGAGGTTATTCAGTTTCCAATTTGTTCTGGGTCTTTATCACCTTGGCCCAGTAATGCATATGACTTTTATTGCATTGTGATCTGAGAAAGATGTATTCACTATTTCTGCCTTTTTGCAGTTGATCATTAGATTTTTATGTCCTAGTACATGATCAATTTTTGTATGAGTTCCATGTACTGCAGAGAAAAAGGTATATTCCTTTCTATTCCCATTCAGTTTCCTCCATAAGTCTACCATATCTAATTTTTCTAACAATCTATTTACCTCCTTAACTTCTTTCTTGTTTATTTTCTGATTCAACTTATCTAGATCTGATAGTGGAAGGTTGAGGTCTCCCAGTAGTAGAGTTTTGTTGTCTGTGTTTTCCTGTAGTTTTTTCAGCTTCTCCTCTAAGAATTTGGGTGCTGTTCCACTGGGTGCATATATATTCAATATTGAAATGACTTTATTGTCTATGGTACCTTTTAGGAGGATCAAGTTTCCTTCATTATCTCTTTTAATGCTATCTATTTTTGCTGCTGCTTTGTCTGAGGTAAGGATTGCTACCCCTGTTTTTTTCACTTCAGCTGAAGCAAAATATATTTTGTTCCAACCTTTTACCTTTACGCTATATGTATCTCTCTGCTTCAAATGAGTTTCTTGCAAGCAACATAGTGTAGGATTCTGCTTTTTAATCCACTCTGCTATTTGCTTACATTTTAAGGGAGAGTTCATCCTATTCACATTCAAGGTTATGATTACTAATTCTTTATTGCCCTCCATGATATCTTCCCTCTGTTTTTATTTTCCCCCTTTTCCGCCCTCCTTTATCCATATTCCCCAGTATTTTGTTTCTGAATACCACCCCTTTCAGTGTGTTTTCCCTCCTATATCACACCCTCCCCTTTCTTTCCCCTTTCCCTTTTTCCCTTCCCTTCCTTTTGTTATTTCCCCTTTTTCCTCCACTCCCCTTCCCTTTCTCCATACCGCCCTCCCCTTTTCCCCTTTTAATACTTGAAAGGTTAGATGTTTTATAAGTTAACTGTGCGTGTGTAGGTTGACTTTAAGCCAAGTATGATGAGAAGAAGATTCAGGTGTTTCTCCTCTGCTCCCTTATTCCCCTCTATTACGATAGGTTTTTTTGTACCTCTTAGTGTAATGAGATTTACCCCATTCAATTCCCTCCTTCATCCAGTCGCTTTCCTGTCCCCCTTTTTAAGGAGGCAGTATTTTTTTAGATCGTTTTAACTCATAGAAAATTCTGTGTGTCTGTGCCTTCTATTTCAGTACATACTATCGAATAGAGTCAAAATTCCTGAGAGTTATTGTAGTCTTTCTCCCAAGTGGCGTTAAAGTCAATTACATCCCATTAGATAGCAGTCTCATGGGTAGGTCATGAATGTCCATCATTTCTGGCTAGGTGTATTCTCTCTGTTAGAGTTACAATTCTCAATATTTATGAGAATCCCCCCCCCCCATGCTGGAATATAGCCAGTTTCCACTTACTGGATTGCATTTTTCCCCCCTTTTACCACCCCACTTTTTTTTTATCCTTTTCATGTGTCTCTTGAACCTCCTGTTTGATGTCCAAATTTTCTGTTTATCTTTGGTCTTTTCTTCAGAAATTTTTGAATTCTTCCAATTTGGTAAATGTCTGTCTTTTTCCCTGGAAGAGAATGCTCAACTTTGCAGGAAAGTAGATTCTTGGCTACATTCCAAGCTCCCTTGCTCTTCAAAATATCTCGTTCCAGGCCCTTTGATCCCTTAATGTTGATGCAGCCAGGTCCTGAGTGATCCTTACTGTGGCTCCTTGATATTTAAATTGTTTCTTTCTGGCTGCTTGCAGGATTTTCTCTTTTATCTGATAGTTCTGCAGTTTGGCCACAACATTCCTTGGTGTTTTCATTTTAGGATCTTTTTCTGGTGGGGATCGATGTACTCTTTCAATAGCTACTTTGCCCTCAGATTCCATGATATCAGGGCAGTTTTCCATGACTAGATACTGTAATATTAAGTCTAGGCTTTTTATCTCTTCAATGTTTTCAGGAAGTCTTATAATTTTCAGATTGCCCCTCCTCGATCTATTCTGGATGTCAGTGGTTTTGTTGATGAGGTATTTTACATTTGCTTCTATTTTTTCTATTTTTTGATTTTGTTTAACTGACTCTTGCTGTCTCATGGAGTCATTAGTTTCTGTAGACTCCATTCTTGTTTTTGGGGAGGAGTTTTCTTCATTAACCTTTTGCAACTCCTTTTACAATTGGTCAATTCTACTTTTGAAAGAGTTTTCCATTTGACCAATTGAGGTTTTGAGAGAATTAATTTCTTTTTGCATTTGCCCATTTGAGGATCTGAGAGAATTATCCTTATTTGCATTTGTCCAACTGAGGATCTGAGAGATTTATTCTCATTTTGTATTGGTCCAATTGATGCTGTGAGAGATTTATTCTCATTTTGTAATTGTCCAATTGATGATTTGAGAGATTTATTCTCCTTTAGTATTTTTCCAATTGTACTTTCTAAAGTTTTGTTTTCTTGTTGCAAGGTATTAATTGTCTCTCCCAAATTCTTAAGCTCCTTCCTTATGTCTTCAAGGAAGTCTTTCTGTGCTGGAAACCAGATTGTATTCTCCTCAGAGGTTCCCGGTCTCTCTGAATTAGGGTCTTTCCTTTCCAGGAATTTTTCTATGGATCTACCTTTCTGCTGACCCTTCTTCACTTTGCGAAGACCTTGAGTTATGGGGGTGCTGGTTCACTGGGGCTTGGGATCACTAAAGGCTTTACTCCCTGAGTGCAGTTTCTCTGGCTGGCTAGTAGGAGGTGTTGGTTGCTTTCTCTGGAGTGTCTGTGACGTTGGCCGAGGCCTTCTCTCTTTGCTTGAAGTGAGGTGTTGGAGCTATTGAATTCTTTTGCCTTCAGTCAATGGTGGGCTTTACCCTAGCCTGAGGTCATTCCTCAGTTGGGCTGGTTCTTCTGCTCACACACCTGCGCCTGAGGCAGAAATAGTTTGCATTTGTTTGTTTGGGAGGAAGCCTGAGTTGTAATGGGACCAGAGGAGCACAGAATGGTGTCCACAGCTCTCCTGCACCAGAACTCTCTCCCCAGCCCCGTGCCCAAGCTCTGGGGGACAGCACCAACACCAGCACCTCTGATGCCCTGCGGACCCAAGCCCTTGTCGTACAGCCCCACCGTTGATCCAGCAGGTCCAGCTCTCCGGCCCTCAGACTTCCAGTTCCAATTCAGCTGTTAATCTGGCTGATCCGGGACTAATCCTCTCTCTGAGCCCAGACTCACCCGTCTGAATTCGCCCAAAGCTGCTGCCAGAGACAAATTCTGAGGTAGATGTGCTTTCTCCTGGCTTTTCTTTCTGAGTTTTGTTGGTAGGATTTCTTTTAGGAAGTTTGTTTCATGTGATAGATGGGGAAAAGATCAGGAGACTTTCAAACTGTGCCTCTCTTCTATCCGCCATCTTGGCCAAAAGTCTCTATTGGCTGTATTAAGTGAGAAGGCTCATATGAGTATTATCAGTATCATTTTTGCATGCAGGAATACATTTAGTTCATCATCATTAAGTGCCTCATATGTTACCCTTCTCCTTCCCTCTCTATGATTCACCTGAGTCCTGTATTTGAAGATCAAAATTTCTGTTCAGCTCTGGACATTTCAACAGGAACATATGAAATTCCCATGGTTCATTGAAAGTCCATCTTTTTCTCTGGAAGAGGATGTTCAGTTTTGCTGGATAGTTGATTCTTGGTTGCATTTCAATCTCTTTTGCCTCATGGAATATTATATTCCAAGCCCTATGAGCTTTTAATTTAGTTGCTGTTAAGTCCTGTGTGATCCTGACTGCAGCTCCATGATATTTTAATTGTGTCCTTCTGGTTGCTTGTAATATTTTCTCTTTGACTTGGGAGTTCTGGAACTTGACTATAATATTCCTTGGGGTTGTATTTTTTTTTTTTTTTTGGATCTCTTCCTCAGGGAGATTAGTGGATTCTCTCAATTTCTATTTTGCTTTCTGCTTCTAGGATATCTGGGCAGTTTTCTTGTAGAAATTCTTTAAATATGATGTCAAGGCTCTTTTCCTGATCATGACTTTCAGTCATCCCAATAATTTTTAAATTGTCTTTTTGAATCTGTTTTCCAAATCGGTTGTTTTTTCAATGAGATGTTTCACATTTTCTTCTGATTTTTCATTCTTTTGGTTTTGAACTATTGTGTCTTGATTTCTAGTAAAATCAGAAGTTTACCTCAGTTACGTTCTGCATCTGAAGGATTTGTTTTCCTCAGAGAGCTTTCTTATTTCTTTTTCCATCTGGTGAATTCTGCATTTTTTAAATTTATTTTTTATTTTTTGCAAGGCAATGGGGTTATGTGGCTTTCCCAAGGCCACACAGCTAGGTAATTATTAAATGTCTGAGGCCAGATTTGAACTCATCTACACCTGTCTCTATCCATTGCGCCACCTAGCCACCCTTACCAATTCTGCATTTTAAAGCATTCTTCTCCTCAATGACTTTTTGAACTGTTTTTTCCATTTGACCTATGCTAATTTTTAACGAGTTATTTCCTTCAGCATTTTTTGTATCTCCCTGACTAAAGTACTCACTTCTTTTTCATGTTTTTCCTACATGTCTCTCATTTCTTTTCCCAATTTTTCTTCTATCCCCCTCACTTGATTTTCAAAATCTTTTTTGAACTCTGTCATAGCCTGTGCCCAATTTCCATTTTTCTTGGAGTCTTTAGATGTAGGAGCCTATACTTCCTCATCTTCAGACTGAGTATTTTCATCCTTCTTGTGATCATAGACAAAGTATCTCTTAATGTTGTTCCTATTTTTTCTCTGCTTACTCATTACCCCAGCCTGTGCCTGGTTTTGGGGTGCTTCCTAAGCTTTTGAACATTATTGGGACATCCCCCCACAAGGATTTTTGTTTTCAAAGCTCTGTTTTCCCTCCTGGTCTGTGACTGACCACAAGCGAACCCCTCTGCCATGGAGCTGAGGTGGGGGGGGGGGCTGGCAGGGGCCTAGACTGAAATCAGGATATGCATGTTCCTCTTCCAGGTACAGAGGACAGACCTCAGAAGTCTCTCTCCACTCCCCCACCTAGGCTGAGCACTCAAGCTTGGGGGCTCCTGCTTACTGGCTCCACCTGCTTCCGGTTCCTGGCTCTGGGCTGGTGTGATCATGCTACTCAGTGCCCTGAGGCTGCCTCCAGGAGGCTGAATTTCCTTCCCTCTAGCAGGCAGACCGTATAATCCTACAGAGTGTAGCCTTCCCTCTACTTTCCAGGTTACCTTGGGCTGTAGAACAGCCTCATTGGATCCCTCTGTGGGTTCTGTCTCTGGAGAATTTAGTTAGAGTTCTTATTGGAAATATCAGAGAGTACCTAAGAGAAGATCTTTTCTGAATCTGCCCCCCCCACTGTTTTTTAACATGTGCCAAACAGTTTGAATTACTGCAAACTTATAACAAAGTATTAGACCTGGTATAGAGAGAACGGCATTGCTTAAATTTTTTCCCCTTTAATTCCCTTAATATAATTGAATTTTTCTTCATGCAGATGAATTTTGTGAATTTTTTAAAGCTTTACATAATAAATTTTTACTAGTTTGATTGAAAATGCTCTGGATA
This sequence comes from Macrotis lagotis, assembly GCF_037893015.1. NCBI lineage: Eukaryota > Metazoa > Chordata > Mammalia > Peramelemorphia > Peramelidae > Macrotis > Macrotis lagotis. Next base: position 67,679,383 of record NC_133662.1, read on the forward strand.
AGTAATTGAATTTAGTTGAAATTGTCATGTTTAGTATATTAACCCATTCCACCCATAAGCAATTGACATTTGTCCAATTGTTTAGGTCTGACTTTATTTCCATGAAAAGTGCTTTGTAATTGTGTTTCTCTAATTTTTGAGTTTATCTTTGAAGGTAGATTTGGAAGTATTTTATGATGTCTATATCTTCCTCTAACTTCTTTATTTTCTCCTCTAAGAATTTGGATGTTATAATACTTGCTGCATATATTTTTCAGTTTTATAATATTTTATTTTAGGAAGATGTAATTTCCATCCTTTTCCTTTTAATTTGGTCCATATTTACTTTTCCTTTGTCTGAAATATGGATTGCAGCAACTGCTTTTTTTTTTACTTCAGTTAAATCATAATATATTCTACTTTACTATTATTCAGTGTGCATCTTTCTACTTCTAATGTGTTTCTTGTAAACAAAAAAACAATAGAATTTGATTATTAATTCTGTCTGTTATGCACTTCTGTTTTTATGGGAGAGTTCATTCCACTCACATTCACTGTTATGATCACTAACTCTCTTATTTTTCTCCATCCTCTATTCCCCTCTGTTTGTACTTTTCCCCTCCTTTCTCCCTTTTCCTCCTCAGCAGTGTCTTGTTTTTGACTGTGGCCTCCATCAGTTTGACTTTTGTTTGATCAACCTAGTTCTCTTTTTTTCCCCTTACCCTATTTTTTAGTTTTTTTTAAAACTTTTACTTTTATTTTTCCATCCATTTTGTCACCCTCTTCTTTCCCCCCATTTTATCCCCACTCAACCTTAAGTTTGAATAAACTTCATTTTTAATTTTTTTTTTGCAGGAGAGTGAGTTTAAGTGATTTGGCTAAGGTCACAGAGCTGGTAAGCATCAAGTTTCAGTGTTAGAATTTGAACTCAGGTCCTCCTCATTCCAGGACTGGTGCTCTATCCTCTCCACCACCAAGCTGCTCCCATAGGTGGAGTAAATTTCTAAACCCAGTAGGGAATGTATGTTATACCTTCCTTGAAGCAAATTTGTTGAGAGAAAGATTTATTTAGTGCTCACATCCTCCCTTTTCTCCTTTCATGATATTAGGTCTTTTGAGCCCCTTCATCTGAAATAAATAATGCTTTTATACCCCCACCTTCTTTGCATGGCATAATCCTTTTTTATATTCTAATTGTTTTATTGCAATCTTGTATCCACCACCTCTATCAATGTATACTCCTTGTCCCCATAGAAACAAAAGTCTCAGGAACCATAGGCATCTTTACATCATAACCAATTTATACTCACACTGTTTGCAAGTACAGTCTCCCCACCTGTTCCAATAAAAATACATCCTTCGTGAACTAAAAGTTTAGGGGCACCTAGGTGGTGCAGTTGATAGAGATTTGGCCCTGGAGTTAGAAGGACCTGAATTCAAATGTGGCTTCAGACACATATAAATGCCTATCTGTGTGACTTTGGGCAAGTCACTCTTTACCACTTTTCCTAAAATAAGTAAAAATTTAATAAAAGAACTATTAGCTTGATCACAACATAATCTAAACCCACACCACTTTTCCAAATACTCTTTCTCCAATGATCCTAATATTAATACAACACTGAAGAGTTAAATTTTGATCGTATTATAATTAATTTATGCCCATGCCAACTTTCTATGTATGCTCTTTTCAAAATCCTAAGATGGTATAATTCTCAAGAGTTATAAGTATTGTCTTCCTGTGTAGTGAAATATACAGAATGTCCTAATTGACTAACTTATTTCTCTTTTCATTCACCTTTTTATTCATGTCTTGAAGTCTTATATGTGAAGATCAAATTTTCTTTTCATTCTAGTATATCAGGTAAGTTTGTAAGTCCTCTATTTTGATGAAAATCCTTATTTTTTCCCTTGAAATAGTGCACTGAATTTTCCAAGGCAATTGATTTTTGGTTGTAATCCAAGCTCTTTATCTTCCAGAATACCATATTCCAGGCCCTCTGATCCTTGAATGTTGAGATTGTGGCTCCCTATTATTTAAATTAATTTATTTTGACAGCTTGCAGTATTTTCTCCTTCTACCTGAGAATTGTAAAATATTACTACGGTATTTCTTGTTTTTTTTTTTATGTTGACATCTCTTTCTTGAGATGATTGATGGATCCTTTTATCTACTTGTTCTAGGATTTTAGGACAGTTTTTCATGAACATTTCCTGCATGATACTGTCCAGTCTTTTTTTTTATTGTGCTTGATAGATTAATAACTCAAAAATTATTACTCCTGGATCTGTTTTCCAGGCTTGTAATTTTTCCTAAGAGTTACTTACATTTCCTTTAATTTTTTCTTTCTTTGGCTTTTGTTTCATGAAATCTCGGTGTCCCATTCATTTCCATTCGTCCAAATCTAGTTCTTAGGTTTTTTTTTTTTCAATTAGCCTTTGTGTTCCCTTTTCCAACTGATTAATTTTATTTTGAAAGAATTGATTTCTGTTTAGATTTGGTCAATTTTACTTATACTGTTTTCACCAGTTGATTTTTCATAATTCCATTGTATGACACATTTCTTGTCTTCATTTTTGTTCTCTTCTTTGGTTTTTAAACTTGTTTTTGAACTTTTTCAAGTTATTTTAGTATTTGACAGCAATTCATAAACTCCTTTGAAGTTTTACATGTATGCAATTTGTTAGTGCTTTCTTCTTCCAGGATTGGCATTTTTAAAATCCCTATAAGAATAGGAGCTTTCAATGATTAGTGCTTTTTTTTTGGCTCAGTTTGAAAACTGAGCTCTGTTCCTGTGGCACAGGTTATTTAGTGTCAGTGTTTTTGTGCTAGAAACTGAAGGTCTGCTCCCTAGCTATATGTTCTCACATTTCCAGAACTCACATTTTGTTTCCTAGGAGTCCAATACCACACCAGCATTCCTGGACTCATAGCTTGTTCTCCAAGCTGCGATTGGGACCTTCACTGTTGTTCTGCTGAGCTGCATCTGTGCTGCACTGGAACCTGTGCTATGCTTTGACTAGGACCCTCTCACTGTTTTCCCAACTCTCCCACCTATAGACCTATTCCTGAAGTTCCTCTAAGATAGCTTGCTGAAAAATTGTTTCTGTATTATTTTTTTGCGTGTGCATGTGGGTTCTTTCACTTTTATATCTGTTTAGAGGCTTCAATAAAAGTTGGTTAGGGAAACATTCCCAAACTTTCCTAGCACAGTGTGCAAATCTCAGCTCTGCTCAGAAGTACTTGTGCCTTTTCAAAAGCTCTATCGAAACCGAAAATTGATTCCCTCTTTATTTCTGCCTCAACGATTCCCTAGTTTCTTTCTAGTTCAAGTGAAATTGCTATTGCTCCTCAATGTATTCTTGGATTTCCCATAGAATCTGGCACCTCTTCCTCAAAGTATCTTGATTTTATTTTCTGACTTTGTATGTGTGAGTGTACAGGTGTGTGTGTGTGTGTGTGTGTGTGTGTGTGTGTGTGTGTGTGTCTGTGACTATGTGTGTGAATGTATTAAGATTCTTTACAGAGAGGCCCATCTAGAATGTTCCTTTTTTTAAAACCAGAAACTATTTCAATTTTGTTTATGTAGTTCAACTGCCTGCCACAGAACTTGGCACATAGTAAATGATAAGCAAAAAGCTTTGTGTCAAAAGTGAAAAAGTAAATAAATTGCAGTATTTAAAATTTAAAGATGATAAATATATTAAAATATATTAATATAAAAGTGATATATAAAATTCAGAGATATGTATAGATAGAAATAATGGATACAATAACCACATGCAAAGTGATTTCCATTCATTAAATGCTTCATTATTCAGAGAAAAATGGCCAATCTATGTATTATAAATTAAAATTGAAATAAACTTTCTTTCTATAAAGAGTTAATTACAAGTATGATATGTGATGGGTACAATCAATAATAGTTTTTATATACTCCTTTTAAAACAGTAATTCTTAATATAAAGTTGCCAAGAAATATTGGCAAAAGACAGAGACTAGGGTATTACTCTTGTTAGCAAGGCAAGTCCTCTAGTGACATCTTTAATGTGGCAATGGTAATAAACCTCCTGAAAGTTCTTGGGTCTGAACAATTCTGGACCTTGGGGAAAATCTTGCTAATGGACTTTACAAATAGTTCACAAAACTGCAGGTCTTTTTCTCCTTAGAGAATTCTTCAAGAGTGAATGATGCAATTATATAATAAAAATGTCAATGATGCAGTCTGATATATAGGATCATTTATAGAAAATTTAAATACCAGAACCAAAATGAAGTGATCCCTATGACTAAGAACACTTGAGTCTTTCATCCCAGTTCAACTATCATAAGTCTCCATATGTATGGGGTAACATTTGATCCCGGAACTGATGGAAATGAAAGCACAATTCTTTGTTTCCTCTTCAAGTCACCATTGGATAAATTAATTTCTTCCACTAGTTGTGAAAAATGAACTCACTGCAAAAAAAACTTTGTTTCTCTCAAGGTAGAAAATAATTGTACTTTCTACTAATGGCTTGAAGAATTTAACTAATTATAAGGTATAAAATTCTACTTTCTTAGCTAAAAAATACATTTGTATTTTGTTTTTATGAGCAAACTCAGATAAAAATATACCTCCAAAATTTTTATGAAATGCTAAATATGAAGGACAATATGAGTATTTGAAGAGGGAGATAATATTCATGCTCTTTTCATTCAGATGTCTAAGTTGTTATTTAAATCTAATGTATATATACTTTCATATATTTATAGGTATATGTATGTATATATTTATAATATATATGTATATACATATATATGTATGTAAACAGGGAAGAGATAAAAATACTGATCCTGATCTCAATGCCTATAATTTCATTAATATTAACAGACATATAAAAAGAGCAGATTATCCAGGAGAGGGAAGTGTAATACTGCAATTAGGAAGTTGAGTGATATTTTCTTGTAGAAAAGGTCATGGACTAGGAAGCTAAGGACCTCTAGAGGAGACAGGAGCAGAAAGAGTATCGTTGGTTTTGGGAAGAGACATAAGGCATGAATTTAAACATTTTGGAGATAAGAGTTTTGTTAGTGAGAAATAGAAAAACATTTAATTGGAGTATAACATACACAAAAAATATAATGCTTTTTTAAGATAGGTTAACATAAGAAAAATGATGAAAATTGGGGGCAGCTAGGTGGGGTAGTGGAAAGATCACTGGCCCTGGAGTCAGGAGAACCTGAGTTCAAATCTGATTCTCAGCCACTTAATAATTACCTGGTTGTCTGACCTTGCACAAATCACTTAAACCCATTGCCTTGAAAAAACTAAAAAATGAAAGAGATGAAAATCAAACTCATAAGATTTGATGAGGTCAACAAAAATAGTATAATCTTCTCCATTGTAGAATTTTACAATTGGGAAAACAGTTTGACAGGGGGAAGTGAATTGCTTGAGGTTGAAAACTGGCAAAGCCAGAACTAGAGTTCAGTTCTCCTGAAACCCAGATCATTGTGTGGTCTTCTTATCAGTTGGGGTCTGCTTCTTTTTGCTCTACAGAAAGATAAAAAAACCATTCAGAATATGGGCAACCTCACCATAGAGACAGGATTCTTTCTTAGAGGATCTTCCAGTTCTTGGAAGCTACAAGTGTTACATGCCATGCTCTTCTTATTGATCAACCTGATGGCTCTGATAGGAAACCTGTTCGTCTTCACTCTCATCTCTCTCGATTGGCATCTTCACACTCCCATGTACTTCTTCCTGAAGAACCTGTCCTTGTTAGACCTCGGCTTCATTTCTGTTATTGTCCCCAAATCTGTTCTAAACTCCATGATCCACAGCTCCTCCATATCTTATTTGGGATGTGTGCTACAGCTGTTCTTAGTGGTTTTATTTGCAGCATCAGAGGTTTTACTCTTCACAGTGATGTCTTATGACTGCTATGTAGCCATCTGTCAGTCTCTGCACTATGAAACCATCATGATCAAAGAGTCTTGTGTAAGGATGGCAGGTGCTATATGGTTCAGTTGGAGGTGTGATTGGTCCCATGTACTCAGCTAGTACATTGACTTTGCCCTTCTGTGGTTTCTCATGAAATCTATCAATTCTTCTGTGATATCCCTTCTTTACTCAAGATCTCCTGCTCTGAAAATCTCATTGCAATTTATGTGAGTAAAGCTATTGGTTTGGGCTTAGGGATTTTCTGTTGTTTTTATGTTATTATCTCTTATGGTCATATCTTTTCAAATGTACTGAAGATTCCAGCAACAGAAGGTAGGTCAAAAACCTTTTCCACTTGTTTGCCTCACCTTATTGTTTTTCTGGTTTTTATCATCAGTGTTTCCATGGCTTACTTAAAGCCACCTTTGGATTCTGACTCAGTTCTTGATCTATTGCTGTCTATGTTCTATGCAGTGGTGCTCCTAACCCTGAACCCTATCATCTATAGCCTGAGGAATAAGGACATGAAGAGTTCTTTTAGGAAATTTATAGTCTTGAAATACTCTTCAGAAGGATTAACAAAAAAGATTTTTCCATGATTGTATAATTGTTTTTGTTTGTTTGTTTTTTTGTTAGTTTTGCTAGGGACTGGGTTTAAGGGACTTGCCCAAGGTCACACAGCTAGATATTTATTAAGTGTCTGAGGCTGGATTTAAACTGAGGTCATACCTACTCTAGGACTGGTTCTCTGTCCACTGCACTACCTAACTACCCCTATACTTGTTTTTAAACAAATTATTTCTTCCTTCCACATTTGTTGACTAAAACATTTTCATATATATCTAACATCAGTTGGATAGAACATACCAAAAATAAAATTTTTCAAAGAACATATACTCACATAAATGGGCAAAATTAAGGTCATATAATCATTAGTAAAGTTTAAAGGAATTTACATAGAGAGGATACAGTTATAAGGCAACTTCAAGGGGATGATATAAAAATTAAGGGGTGAAAAAGAGGGTTATGCTGGAAGCAGAATCAAGGGAGAGGCAGCATGAGTAAATTAACTCAAGTGAGGAGACTTGAAAAATCTACTGTAATAGAGGACAAGATGGGAAGGTGGACAATGGGGACCTCTCAAAACTTGTTTTCATCAGAATTGGCTCAAACAGGGAAAGGTAAACACAATCAGTTGGGGTAAAGAAATCTTTCTTTCCCTACATGGAAACAAGAAGATGGGGGCTGAGTAAAGGGAAGGGGGAGGTGTGATAGAAGGGAGGGGAGAGTGGGGAGCTGGTGATCAGAGGCATAATACTTCAGAGAGGGCAAAAGGTGAAAGCGGAAAGAGAGAGAGCAAACAGAAGAGGGGAAATGATGGGAAATACAGAGCAAATATAACTGTTGATATGAAAGGAGCCAACCCTTTCATATAGCACAAGTGGATAGCAAAACAGATTAAAAATCAGAATCCTACAATTTGTTTTTACAAGAAACAGACGGGAAGCAGAAAGGTATTCACAAAATAAAGAGACTGAAAAAGATTTTTTTCTGTTTTAGTCGCAATTAAAAAAAAAAAGCAGAGTGACCAATAATGATCGCAGAAAATCAGAATCAAAAGTAAACCATCTCAAAGAGGTAAGGAAGAAAAGTATATCTTACTAAAATATACCATAAGTGATGAAGTAAAATCTATACAAAACATATATATCAAATAGTATTGTATTCAAATTCTTAAGGAATTACATGAAAAATAGGCAGCAACACTTTGCTAGTAGGGGACCTCAACTCCACACCCTCTCAGATCTAGATAAATCTAAGCACAAAATACACCAGAAAAAAACTGAAGGTAGTGAGAATTTTTCTTTTAAAAAAGTTAGATATATTCTGATAGGAAGATAAAATATGAAGTTTTCACTGTAAATGATTTAGAAAGGCCTAGTACAGTTACATAACATATAGTAATGCTTCTTTAATTTCTTTTCTATTAATAATATCAGATATGATTCTTTTAAAAATGTGAATTCTGGAAGAGGAAGATAAGAGGGAATGAGTGATCACTGATCAGAATTGGCTCAAAAAGGGACACTCTTCTACTCAAATTGACATCATTTTCATCCAAAATCACCAGGGAAAATGTGAGATGATAGATCCTAAAGTAATCTAATAAAGACCTCAAAGTTGGCAAAGAAATCTCAAAGCTGTATATAACAGATTTGAAATTTTCAGTATTTTCCCTCTTTTGTGTGTGCATGCATATACATATATGTATATACACACATGCACACAATATAACATACTTATGAAAATGACCATTTTATTTCATGTTTTATAGTTCATAATTTTTAATGAAACAAATTTCTTAAAGTTAGAATTGTTTTTTTTTTAATTTCTAGTTATTCATCCAATTCTGAATCTAGCTAACTATACACTCATCCATTCTACATTTCTTTCTTGAACACAGATAAGACTTTGTTAGTTTCTTTACTGAAGTCTATGTGAATGTCTGCTATATCATTTCTCTGATCTGGTAAACCAGTTAAAAAGGAAAAAAGAAAGTTAGATATGCAGATCTCTGGAGAAAATTGAATGGGGATAGGAAATTCTATTTTTTCTCAGAAACTATAAAGGAGAACTTTCTATATCTATTTATTGGTTAGGTTTCATAATCTGATGGAGCAATGCTAATAATAGAAATTAGATTTAAAATGTGAAGCATTTTAAAATAATGAATCAATTTAAATACACAAATTTAAAAATATGTGTTTCTTTTCTAGAGTCAGGAATCAGAATATTCCAAGAAGCCCTGACTATAAGTCTAAAATTTGTCCTCATTTCTCTCATGGAAATTTTATGGAATGACAACACTGTTATAAAATGTAATACTTCCCTTCCCCCTCCCCCAAAAAGGAAACATGAGAGAGAAATGAGCAGAAGGGGAATAGCGAAATAACAGTATAATTAAGAAGTTGATTTCACGAGAGAAGCTGCTAAGTGTGTCAGTAGATAGAATATCAGGCCTGAAGTCAGGAAATCTCCTCATCCTATCTCATTCACTGAATTGATATGTGACCCTGGACAAGTCAATTAGGTCTATTTCCTTCTTTTTCCTCAACTGTAAAATGAAATGAGAGAAGAAATAACAAATTACTCCAGACAGGACAATCTCAAAAGGGGTCACAAAGAGTCAGACAATACTGAATAAGGAAAAACAACAACAAAATTCATGAAAATCTTGGAAAAGAAGGGAAAACATGCTTAGAAGCATTTAAAAGTCAGCAAATATAATAACAAAAATTTATTTTATTATATTTAATTTATTATATTAAATATTTCAAATTACAGATAAAATAATTAGCAGCTATTTTTTTATTTTGAGTTCAATATATTCTTCCACCAACATATGCCTCCCTTAGCTCTTTAGAAGGCATCCAATCTGATAGCAATATGAAGACATGCAAAACACACAAAACATACTACTACATTATCCATATTCCAAAAGAAAACAAAAGCATAACAAACAAGAAAAGATAGGAAGTTAAAAAAAAGCATACTTCAATTTGCATTCAGAATTTATCAGATCTGGAGTTGGATAACATATTTCACCCTTGGTCTTTGGAAATACCTTGAATTATTGTCTCATTAGCATAATAAGTCATTTACAGTTACTCTTTTTTGCAATACAATTATTACTGAAAACAATGTTTTCCTGGTTCAACTAATTTCCATTCCAATAAATTCCTTTTATGTTTTTGTTAGATTTTTCTTTAATCATCCAATTTATCATTTCTTATTTCATCACAGTTATATAACAAAACCTTGAACCATCCCATCTTTTTCTCATTCTTTGCCAAAAGAAGAAGATATGCAAGAAATCTTTTTGTACAATATGCTTTTTCCTTCCTCTTTGATCTCACTGGAGTAAAGAACTAGTACTGGTATTTGTAGAACAAAGGGTTTTTATTACAACCTTTGGGCATGGTTCCAAATCCTTCTTTAGAATGATTAGTTAACAACTCTCCCAACAGTGTCACAATTTTTCCAAATACCTTCCAAGCTTTCTTTTGCTTTTCTCCCATGTTAGCCAATATGATAGGTTTGAAACATCTTGGATTTGTTATAATTTCCATTTCTCTAATCAGAGCTGTCTAAAGCATCTATTCATGTAACTATTGATAACTTTGATTTTTTCTTCTGCAAACTACCTGTCATAACTTTTGACCTTTTCACAAGTAAGAACTGATTCCTAATTTCAAAAATTTACTCCACTACCACTTATATTTGAAAAAAAATGAGGCCTTTTTTTAAAGAAAACACTATAAGTATTTTATAAACAGCAATCTAACAGTGATCTAAGCACCCAGATTAAAGATGTGAGGAACTGAAGAAAATGATTAAAGAACTGGCACAAAGACAAGATATGATTGTTAAATACTAAGATGTATATATATATATATATATATATATATATATATATATATATATATATATATATATATGTATATATATACTAAAGTCCAGTGAAAAAATGAATTTCTTTTTCTCAAACCTCTGTATATACTGCTTTCTAACAGGAAATGTGTGGGGTACTAGGACTTTGAAACTATTAACTTAAAAATATAAATTGTGTGTATGTGCTTGGAAATTTATGGGACAAATAATATGAATCATAATTACTAAAGATTATAAAATCTTCAAGTCTTTCCCTTGCCCTATTCCCAGATTCAAAGTTAATTAGCATCCTCAGAGCATCCCAAATAACTTAGAAAACTTATATATGATTTTAATAAAAGTATTTTATTGGTTTTCCAGTTATATGCAATAGTAGTTTCTACTTACCATTTTTTGTAATGTTTTGAATTTTACAATTTTTCCTCCAACCTCCCTTCTGTCCTCTCACCTTTGCACAGAAGGTAGTTTGATAATCTTTACATTGTTTCCATGCTATACATTGATCAAGATTGAATGTGTTGAGAGAAAAATCATATCCTTGAGGAAAAAATAAAATAAAAGAGATAATAAAGTTATGTAGTACATAAGCCAACTTTTTTTTTCAATAGAGGTAATAGTCTTTGGTCTTTGTTTAAACTCCACAGTTCTTTCTCTTGATATAAATGGTATTCTCCATCATAGATAATTTAAAATTGTCCCTGATTATTGCACTGATGAAATGAACAAGTCACAACACCCTCATGTTTCTGTTATGGCATAGAATGTTAACATTGAGCTTGTGAATCTCCTCTACCTTTCAAAAATACTCCACTTATATATGAACATATAGGTGTCTAAATGGAGAGCTGATGAACTTCAAGAATTTTAAGAAATGGATAGAAAAGTTAAATATAATAAAAGTTACAAAAATATTTTCTAGTATCAAACTATAGATGCATATGATTAGAAAAATATATGCAACTATTGACATGAAATAAATAGAAGTATAAAGAAATTGCTGAGCTTTGTAGAAGAAAGTATTCAAAGGTATTACAAATAATGGAAAATATTCCATGTAGGGAAAATTGACAGGGTAAAGGCATAGAGATTGGACGTGGAACATCATGCTTGTTGAAAAGGAGCAAGAACAACTTATGTGAACTGTATGGCCTATAAAAGAGAAATATGCAATACAAAAGTTAATCAAGGTTTTCCTCTATTTCTGAAAACCTTTAAAGAACTGAGAAATGTGTATTATTCTAGAAATATTAGGATCTGCTAAAACTTGAGATGAGTTATATCCATAAATTAGTGCTTTAGAAAAATCTACCTTGGAAAGAATTAGTAGATAGAGTGTTTGCCTTGGAATTAGGAGGATGAGAATTCAAATCTTTCCTCAGACACTTTTTCCTCACTAGCTATGTGACTTTGAGCAAACCACTGAAACATGATTGCCTCCCATCCAGGGCCATCTCCAGTTGTCTTGATTCAAATCTGGATATTGGATCTAGATAGATCTGGAGGAGAAAGTGGGACTGGTGACTTAGTACTTCATTAATCAAATCCTATTCACATGCTTGCCATAGTATAAGCTCTCTGATATCATGGCCCTCTTCAAGATTGGAGAACAAAGCATCAAACAACTAAGAGAATTATGTGGCAAGCTACCTGAGCTGTTGTATTGAAGATTGATGAGATAAGTTGGAAATACCAAATAAAAGTTTATTACAATGGTGTAGGAGAGATATGCAAAGAAGTAAAATGGTGGCTAAGATAGTGAAGAGTGAAAGACAGATGTGAAAAATACTTTTGAGATAGCAAGGATAAAATAATAGAAATTGATCTCCCTCATGAATATTGTTGCGAAAAATCTTGCATAAAATTTTAGTGATGAGACTACAGGAAGTCTTAAATATTATATATTTTATCATATATTATGATTAGGTAGGATTTATGTCAGGTAGGCAGGAATGGTTCAACATTAATAAAACATTCAACATAATAAAACACATCAATAGCAAAACCAACAGATGAGTATTTCAAAAGATCCTGAAAAAGCCTTCGATAAAATACAACACCCATTTCTTTTGAAAACACTAGAAAGATTAGGAATAAATGGAGCTTTCCTTAAAATAATAAATAGTATCTATCTAAAACCATCAACAAATATTATACATAATGGGAACAAACTCAGAGCATTTCTGATAAATTCAGGGTGAAACAAGGATGCCCATTATCACCATTACTATTCATTATAGTATTAAAAATGCTAGCAGTAGCAATAAGAGAAGAAAAAGAAATTGAGGAAATCAGTTGATAATGTGGAAGCAAAACTCTTTTTTAGATGATATGATGGTATACCTAGAGAACCTGAGAAAATCATCTAAAAAACTCCTTGAAACAATTAACAAATTCAGCAAAGTAGCGGGATATAAAGTAAAACCACATAAATCGGGGCGGTTAGGTGACGCAGTGGATAAAGCACCGGCCCTGGAGTCAGGAGTACCTGGGTTCAAATCTGGTCTCAGACCCTTAATAATTACCTAGCTGTGTGGCCTTGGGCAAGCCACTTAACCCCATTTGCCTTGCAAAAACCTAAAAAAAACCCCCACATAAATCAGCAACCTTTCTATATATAAAAAAACACAGTCCAAGAGCAAAAGATAGAAAGAGAAATTCCATTTAAAATAACCATAGTTAACATTAAATCCTTGGGAATTTACCTCCCAAGACTAACCCAGAAACTGTATGAACACAATTATTAAGCACTTCTCACCCAAATAAAGTAAGATCTAAGTAATTGGAAAAATGTCATATGCTCATGGTTAGGTTGAGGTAATAAAATAAAAATGACAATTCTACCCAAATTAAATTACTTATTCAGTGCCATACCAATAAAAATATCAAATAACTACTGAGTCTGAAAAAAATTATAACAAAATTCATCTGCAGCCACAAAAGGAAAACAATAGCAAGGGAACTGATGGGAAAAAAGTAAAGAAAGTGTCCTAGCTATACCAGATCTAAAACTATGCTTTAATGCAGCAGTCATCAAAACTGCATAGTACTCATTAAAAAACAGAGTAATGGATCAGTGGATAAGGAAAGATTCAAAAGAAACCACTGTAAATGACTAGAGCAATCTACTATTTAACAAATCCAAAGATATCAGCTTCTGGGATAAGAACTCATTATTTGACAAAAGTTGTTGAGAAACCTGGAAAATAGTATGGCTAAAACTTGGCATGGTTCCATATCTCACATCCGATACTAAAATAAAGTCAAAATGGATACAGGATTCAGACATAAAGAACAATACCAAAGATAAATTAATAGACCAAGAAATACTCGACCAGAACTATGGAAAAATTGATAAATTTATGAGCAAAGAAGGAATAGACCATATTTATTAACTGCAAAATGAATGATTTTGATTATATTAAATAAAAAGGTTTTGCACTAATAAAATGGGTGCTGACAAAATTAGAAGGAAAGCAGGAAGCTGAAAAATAACTTCACAACTAGTTGTTCTGATAAAGTTCTGATTTCTAAAAATTATAGAGAATTGCAACAAATTTATAAGGTCACGAGTCATTCCCCAAATGATAAATAGTCAAAGGATATGAACTGACAGTAGTCAAATGAATAAATTAAACATATATAATCAAATGAAAAAATTCTACAAATCATTATTGATTAGAGAAATGGAAATTAAAATTACAATGAGGTATCATCTCACACCTATTAGAAAGGCCATGATGTGAAAAAGGGAAAATGATCAATGTTGGAGAGGTTGTGGGAAGATTGGGATATTGGTGCATTGCTGCTGGTGTTGAGAATGGATAAAACCTTTCTGTAGAGCAATATGGAAATATGCTCAAAATGCAATAAAACTTTTCATACCATTTGACAGAGCAATTCCAATTTTGTGTCTATATCCAGAAGAAAGTGGGGAAAATTCCTACATGTTTCAAAATATTCATAGAAGCTCTTATTTTAGTGTCAAAGAATTGGAAATTGACGGAATGTCCATTAATTGAGTATTGCCTTAAAAAGTTATGGTACATGAATACTATGGAATATTATTGTTCTATAAAAAGCTATAAATGGTCAGACTCTAGAGAAGCATGGAAGGAAGTATGGGATCTGATGTTGAATGAAAGTAGTAGAACCAAGAAAACAACATACAAATTGATAAAAACATTTTGAGATGAACAACCTTGATGGAAGCAGCTCCTCTGCGTAGTCCAGAGAGCTAGGACAACTGTGTTTGACTATCTATGGACTATATTATTCCCATCCAGAGGAAGAAAGACAAATCAAAAGACATACACACACACACACACATATTCTGAATCTGATGATCACTTTATAAAAAACTTTTCTCTTATGTATCTCTTTCCCTTATTCATAATTCCTCATATCAAAAATTTCTAATTTGTAAACCTATTTATCAAACTGTGTATACACAATGCTGACATGACTGTTCATCCCTGAGGGGAGGGGTGTGGGAAGAGAGAGTGGAAAGAAATTTTGTAACTTAAAAATATACAAGTGCATATGCATTTAAAAAAAAAAGAAACTGAATTTTTGGACTTAGAATAAAGATAATTATAACACAGGGGTTATAAATCTATTTGACTCAAATTTTTGCTTTGCACTAGATAAAAATAAGGAAGTTAAGGAAAGTCGTTTAAGTTCAAAGAGGACAATGAGTTCGCTTTTTTACAATTTGAGGTTTTGATGGCAATGGAACATGGACTTCAAAATTTTTAACAGGCAATGCTATAGATCAGAAGAAAAAAGACAGCAAGAAATATAGAAGTTGGCCTCCTCATAAGAGGTAGTATCTCTAGGTCACTGAAAAAGAACATACATGGAGAGGACTGAAGAGAGCCTAGAAAGAAAATTTGGTAAACTTTTAACAGTTAAGGACCTGTCTTGAGAAAATGATCCAGCAAAAGGAACTGTAGGTATGTGATCAGATCCGTAGGAAAAGAAAAAGCAAAGAGAGAAAAACACAGAAGGCAACAGAGAAGAGAAAAGAGTCAATAGTATCAAATACTGCACAGATATCAGGAAGAAAGATATAGGGGTGGCTAGGTGGTGCAGTGGATAAAGCACTGGCCCTGGAGTCAGGAGTACCTGGGTTCAAATCAGGTCTCAGACACTTAATAAATACCTAGCTGTGTGGCCTTGGGCAAGCCACTTAACCCCATTTGCCTTGCAAAAACCTAATAAAAAAAAAAAGATAGGTTCCTTGTATAAACATTGATTTGCTCATTCATTCATTTATTTACTTTCAGCTATTTGTGCATGCATATTTCCAAGTTACAAAGTTTCCCTCCACCCTCCCTTCCCACCCCCTTCCCCTCAGTTTCAAACAGTTGGGTAAGCTTTTTTTACATACATATTTTGTGAAACATATTTACAAATTAGTAATTTTTGGCATAAGGAATTAGGATTAGAGGAAAGAGATGTATAAGAGATAATTTTTGTAAAGTGTAACGACATAGCTTCATTACTAATGGTGCCTTTTAAGAAAATGTAGTTTCAGGGAGGCTAGGTGGTATAGTGGATAAAGCACCGGCCCTGGAGTCAGGAGTACCTGGGTTCAAATCCAGTCTCAGACACTTAATAATTACCTAGCTGTGTGGCCTTGGGCAAGCCACTTAACCCCATTTTCCTTGCAAAAATAAACCTAAAAAAAAAGAGAAAGATATAAAGGGTTTTTAATTATAGGGAAATTTGGGTATATTATTACAGAGCAGGGAAGGAACTACTACTCTTCTAGGAAACTGCTGAATAATGAGAAAGGAAGAATAATAGGGAAGGTATACTGATGGATGAATATTTATCAAGAGACAAGGGTATTTCAGGAAAGAATAAGGGAGGATGTTAATGAATTGTGAGATGAAGTGAAAGGGAAATGATTCAGCCAATGCATAATTGACTTTTCTTTTTTTTTTCTTTATTGAAATCTTCATTTTATTTTTTGAAGGATGTTTATATAATAATTTTCTTAGTTAACACATCTATTTTTCAAATTGTAACCAATAAAGTTTATGGTTTAATGTAAGAAATTTATTTTGTGTACTTTAATGTTTTAAGTTTTATTTTTGAGCATTTTCTTTTTGAATTTTGAGTTATAAATTCCCCCCCCCAAGTCCTTTCACATATACTGAGAAGGCAAACAAGATGATGTAAAGTATACATATGAAATAATGCAAATTATACCATATTTTGTCATATTAAAAAAGAAAAAATCATAAATCAATTTTCACTCAGAGTTCGTCAGTTCTCCCTCTAGGAATGGATAGCATTCTTTCTCAGGAGGCCTTTGTAAATGTGTTGGATTATTGTATGAATCTAACTATCCAAGTCTTTTAGTAGTTAATCATCATTACCTTTCTCTAGACCTAATAGTGCTGTTTCTGAGAAAAAGACTATGAAGTTTTATAGCCCTTTCAGGCAAGTTTGAACTTGTATTTCAGTATGGTTAGAGCAGTTTCTTATTCCCTTTTTTAACTGATATTTTCTTTTTTACAATACATGTTATGAAAATTTTTCAACATTAATTTATATGCATATGTATAATTTTAAGTTGTAAAATTTCCTTCCAGCCAGTTATCCTATACCCCTCCCCTCAGCAGTGAACAGTGCCTGTTTTCTCTCATTCCCTCCTTTATTTGTTATTTCTGATAGGTGTGAAATGATGCCTCAGAGATGTTTTAATTTGCCTTTCCCAATTGATAGTGGCAATGTATTTTTCATATGACTATAGATAGCTTTGATTTCTCCTACTAATAACTATTCTTTATACCCTTTAACATTTATTTAATGGGAATTTTTATTTTTGTAGTAGCTATTTATAATCATACACATATATACATATATGCTCTCAAACACTCATATGTAAGACTGTATCATACTTATATTCACCTGTTAGATTCTCTGCATAACGTCCTCCTTTTTTACATGGTTTTTGTCGAAATTTTTCCAAGCTTTTCTAAATCAATCAGCTCACCATTTCATATACCACTGAGATATTTCAACCTACTCACCTTCTCTCTGACGAATTGTCCATGAAAGCCTCTTCTCAATTTTCTGCATACCTTCTATTCTTAGTTGCATGTGATTTATTTATACAGGAAACTAACTTTAAAATAATCAAAATTATCCATTTTACACAGACAATGTTCTCCTCTTGCCTTAGGGTTTAAGATCTGATAATACTGATTTTTTTTTCCTTTCCTTGTTTTCTTGGAAATTTCTGATTCTTTTTTTTAAATGAACTTTGTTGTAACTTTTCCAACTGAGATAACTTTTTTATTAATTTAATTGGGATGAAATTGAATAGATTAGATAGGTAGAACATGTATTTTTTTATTATAATGACTTTACCTACACATGGACAATAAACACTTTAAATTAATTAGATATTAATTTATTTGTATAAAAATGTTTCATTTTTTTTCATATCGTTCCTATATCTGTTTTGGCAGGTATACTTTCAGGTATTTTATATTATCTTGTTATTTTAGAAGGTCTAATATATAACATTATATGACTAACATATACTTTAGTTTCCCTATTTTTGTCTTTTGATTAAATCTATTTTAGCTTTTTCTGAGATCTTAATTACTATCCCTGTTTTATATATAATAAATTCTACTCCTGATCTTTTTAATGTTATTATCTCCCTCTTTTTATACCTTTTTCTGAAAACATATTGTTAAATTCAAAATTTTAATCTGCTATCAAATTGTACCTTATAAGTAAATTCATCCTAGTTCATATTCTAAGCAACAGTTATTTGTTATTTATTTTCTAACCTTCCTATTTTTCCTCACAGCCCTTCTTACACAATTCTTGTCTCTTTTGTCTTTCTTGCTTTATTTCCATTCATTATGTTGCCCTCCTATTCATTCACCTTCCCACTCTTCCAAGAATCTTTCCTTTATCTGATCCCTCTACACTATCCACTCCTCCTTTTGCTTCATTCTGAATTTAAAAGTAATTTATACCCTTCTAGATATAGATCTTTAACCTCTTTGACCCATTCCCAACTTAACAGTAACAATCCAAAATGAAAAGAGCTTTAGCCCCACCTGTCCTCCCCCACTAACTTTTCTGTATATTTTCTTCTTTTGCCTAATTTATATAAAATAATTGCTCCTTTTTATCTCTCCCCAGACTTTTATTTTTTAGATTTATACCATCATACTTAACTCAGCCCAAGCCCTTTCTTCAGACTCCTGAAATAAAAATAGATCATGAAAGACCTGATATTTTCATACATAAATGTAAACAATTTTACCTAATTGTGTCCCTTTTAATTGTGTTTGCTTTATATTTCTCCTGAATGTTTCATGTCAAGGTTTCCCTTAAGTTCT
This sequence comes from Macrotis lagotis, assembly GCF_037893015.1. Lineage (NCBI taxonomy): Eukaryota > Metazoa > Chordata > Mammalia > Peramelemorphia > Peramelidae > Macrotis > Macrotis lagotis. The sequence goes on from NC_133662.1 coordinate 67,698,116, forward strand.
GCTCCTTTTTTTCCACAAATATCTGAAAGGCTTTCACTTTGTTGAATGTTCTTTTTCCATTCAGGATTACACTTTACTTAGCTGGGCAAGTTACCCTTGGCCATTACCCCACCTCTTTTGCTCTATGAAAGATAGTATTACAAGACCTATGATCCTTCATTGCAGTACCTTCTAGGTCTTGTATAATACTTATTGCAACTCAATAATATTAAATTGTTCCCTTTTGTTCTTGTTGCTTCCAATATTTTATCCTAAATCTAGTAGTCTGAAACTTGTCTATGATATATCTACAAGTTTTCTTTGTGGGATTGCTTGCAGGTAATAATCGGTAGATTATTTCTATTTCTCTTTTTCCTTCTTGTTCTAGAATTCCAGTGCAATTATCCTTAATAATTTATTATAATATAGCATCATTCTTTTTCATTATAATTTTCAGGCAGTTCAGCTATTCTTAACATTATTTCTCCTTCACCTGTCCATCAGATCAGATGTTTTTCTGATGATATTTTTCACATTCTCTTCTATTTCTTTCAGTCTTTTGATTTTGTTTTATTAGTCTTTGCTGTTTTGTAATGCCATTCATTAATTTCCCTTTGTCCAATTCTAGCTTTCAAGGAATTCTTTTTTCCTAAATTTTTTATTCTCTTTTTCAAGGTGATTGATTTATTTTCATAATTTCCTTGATTTTCTTGGATTGTTCTTATTTTTAATAATTTCTTCTTGATCACATTTATTTGAACTCTTTTTAAGTTCTTCTGGGAAATCTTTTTCTGCTTAGGATCATTTGACGCTACTCATTGAAAGAAGAATAACTTTTTTTTGCTTCGTTATCTTTCTCTAAACATTAACCTAGATCCCTCATGGTAGCTATGTATGTTTGGATTCTTTCTCCCTTGTTTGCTCTATTTTAATTTTTATCATCATCATCATCATCATCATCATCATCATCATCACCAAAGTGCTATAACTGTGATCAAGTTCTAGTTTCTAATTATGTTGAATAACAACCTGGGTCATGATATCCTGTAAATGATCTTACTCTCTGTAGTCCCACTGATGACTGCAAACTACAGTTGTTCTCCCTGCCATGGAAATGAAACCTAGAGACTTTGGTCTCTTCCAAGTATCCAAAGCCAGCAAAAATATTAGTAGATGGTATAAAATATATATATAGTTTATTAGTTTGTTATATATCATATATTACATATTGTATAGATTAGTATATAGTAGGGACTCTTCTGCTAATGCAACTCACCAGGTGTGTGCTAGTCCTTTGCTGCAGTGGCATACCAGAGTGGCATACCAGGACACATCTGTTCAGCCCAGTTCTGTTGGGCATCCCTACTCAGTAAAAGGTCACTCAATTCCCCCCCCCCCCAATCCCTAAGACATCCACACTGTCTATGAGATAAAAGTTTCTAAGGCCAAGGCTGTCTCCCTATTCCAGCTGCCCACAGGACTTGTTATTATTGATTCCACAGAGTTGTTGGCCTAGAGGTGTTTGTACTTCAATCATGCCTACCACTGGAAATCAGATCTTTCCTGGGCCTTCTCCAATCATCTTGGGAGAATCACTGTTTTATCCAGAATTTATTTATGCTGCTCTGAGGGAATATTCTGTCCTTTTTGTGAAGGAATCTTGAAGAATGAAACTTTTCTCATTTAATCCACAGTCTTCCCAGAATCCCCTTCCTGTAAGTACCTTTGAGCAAAATGAAATTTAGCTGATCACTTCTCTTAATTATATTTGCAATTTTGCTTGAGATCATGATGGCTACCTCTTTTTTTATTCAACTGAAGCATATTAAATTCTACCATAGCCCTTTATTTTTCTATTTCACATGTGCCTGTCATAGTCTATTGTTTACTATCTGCATGTTCCTCTCTTCAATTTTCTTCTGTTTATATGGCTTTTGCATTTTATCCTCTACCTTCTCTACAATTTGATTTGCTTGTGATCATTCCCTCCTTTTACCCCTTCTTCCTTTTATCATGTCTCCTTACCCTTGTCCCCTTCCCCTACTATTTTCTGTTAGATAAGCATCATTTTTATACATAAATGAGTGTGTTTATATATTCTTCATTCTTTGAACCACTTCCAATGATATGGGATTCAAGCATTGTTCACCACCATCACTTTTTCATTTTCCTGTCTATTATATAATCCTGGAAAAGTCATGGAAATTCTGACAGCACTTTGAATAAAAAGGATAACAATACACTTCCTTTCAGTGTTTTGAGGATAAAATATATTCCTAAAGTGTTTTGCATACCTCTATTTAAGTACTAACTAATCTGTTATCATTGTTGCCACCTCACAGAACTCTTAAGATGAATACATTTTATAAGTTTTAAGATAAGATATTTTGAGAGATTTCATTTTTATTAAAGTCTTTTTCTTGGTATTGATGTTATTCACAGAATTAATGATAAAAGCAAAGGCTTAATCTCCGTATTTAGCAAATGAGAAAAATAAAACTAGCAGAGGAACTGATTTGAACAATATTTCAAATTGGGAAAATCAGAATGAACTCAGGTCTCCAGACCCACCACTCTGAGATTTCTTCTCATTATTTCCTAGCTATTTCTTATCTCTGTGCAGACATTCAACGAGTCTTTCAAAGGTTATGGCTAATGTCACCAGAATGATAGCATTCCTTCCCTTTGGATGTGTCAATTCCTAGGAGCTGTAGGTCTTACATCTTCATTTCAGTTCACCTCTCATCTCTCAAGATGGCCAACTTAACATTCTCATTTAATTCTTTCTGAGAGAAAACCTAACCATGTTTCACTTCTGTAATTGTTCCTAACTCTTCAATAATTTTTCTGATCAATAGATTCTCCATGTTTTATTTAGGGTGTACCTCATAGTCTTTCTAATCATTTTGTTTACATCATCGAAATTTTTTATTTTTTACCCTCACAGCACTCCTATGACTGCTATATCACCATCTGTCAGCCCATACACTATAAAATCATTAGGAATACAGGGACTTATATGTGGACCACAGCTTATTTGTGGTTCACTAGGAGTATGATTGATGTAATATATGAAATTATGGCTTTCTCCTGGTCCTTCTTTGGCATGAAGGAGATTCATTAGTTCGCCTGTGATATCTGTTCTTCCCTTAGGATCTCCTGTTGTTAGACATGTTGATGTGACTATGACTATTGGAGGAAGTTTAGGAATTCTCAGTTGTATCTACATAAATAACTCATGGTTACATCTTCTCAACTGTGCTGATGATTACCACCACAGGGGATCAGTCAAAAACCTTTTGTACTTGTCTGTCCCATCTCATTGTTCTTTTAGTTTTTGAAATTTTATTTTATTTTCAAATTACAATTTACAGTCTTATGAGTTACATGTTTTTCTAGTACCTTCCCTCTCCACTCCCTACTCCCTAAGACACTGAACAGTTTGGTAAAAATTGTAAATGTACATTTGGGTTTAATTTATTTACATATGAATTATTTTTTGAAAGGGAAACTGCCTGCAAATGTAGTCAAAGTATCAAGCAAAATAATGATCTGTTCATTTCCAGTCCCTTGAAGTACACTCTCTCCCTCCATCCCTATAGTATATGAACCACAGCACTACAACCATCCCCAACCAAAGTGTTGGGTAGACTGCCTTCTATATCTTTAGTACTCCAACTTAGTACTACAGCATTTGTTAATAGAAGAATGGAATAAAATGATGTCACTTCATGGTGTGTTTACATCCAACCCTTCTAAGTATACTCTTCATCTGCCCTATTGTACTTAAACTCTCCTTAAATAAAGTATCTAAAAAGTTAGATTTTTCATGTTTTAATTATGTACAGACCTTCTAAATACTCTCCTTGTCTCTCCAAATGGAAAACAAAATCCTTATAATCAACATCACTTTGTGACTCATTTATACTCATAGCCTCTAAGTACAATCCCCAATCCCTTTATATGTATTTGTGTCTGTGTGTGTGTGTGTGTGTGTGTGTGTGTGTAAGTATGTATTCCATCAACATTAGCTAAGGTATTATCTAAAGGATCAACACTTTTGTGGTCATCCTATATCCATACCCTCTTTCTGGGAATGTTTCTTTTAATTATCCTAAGAGAAATTCAATTCTCAAGAACTGAAAGTATTAGCTATCTATGTAGAAATGTACAGTTTAATGTTCTTGATCAGCATCATTCCCCTTTCTCTTTACCTTTTTAATTATCTTTAGACTAATATATGAAGATTGAATTTTCTCTTCAGTTCTGAATTTTTAAATCACAAAATTTTGGAAGTCCTCTGATTCATTGAAAATTCACATTTTCCCCTGAAGACTATGCTGAATTTTGCAGGGTAGTTAATTCGTGGTGGTAATGTAATGCTCTCTGCCCTCTGGAATGTCATGTTCGTTCAGTGGTGAAACTGAAATTCAGATTGTGCTTCCATGGTATGTAAATTGCTTCTTTTTGACAGATGGCAATATTTTCTCCTTTTTTTGAGAATTCTGGCTGCAATATTCCTTGGAGTTTTTATTTTGGGACCTTTTCCTGGAGATGCTCTGTGGATTCTTTCGAGTTTATTTTGTCTTCTTATTCTAGGTTATTAGCGCAGGTTTCCCCTAATAATTTCCTGAAAGATAATTTCCAGGTTCTTTTTTAAAAATCTAGCTTTTGAAGAGACAGTAATGTATAAATTATCTATTCTGGATCTATTTTCTCTTAAATTAAAAAAATTCCATTTTTTTTTCCAATTTTTAACATTCTTTTTCCTGTTTTTCCCTTTTTTCCTGTATTTATTTTGCAGTGTGCTTGTTTTTCTTGAAGGTACTTTAAATTTCTTTTTTTCAGCCTATTGTTTCATGGAGATGAAGCATCTCATAGAGTCATTAGCTTCTATTTGTCCAATTCAAATTTTTAGGATTTTATTTTCTCAAGGTTTGTGTTTCATTTTTGAGTTGGCTAATTTAAATGAATTACATTCTTTTTCTAATCAATGATTTTTAGTTTTATAGGAGTTGATTTTTTCCATCAATTTTTCATAATTCTCCTTCCTGGATCTCCTTTCTTTTTTCCATTTTTCTTCTTTGGTTTTTAAAATCCTTTCTAAGTTCTTCTATTTGAATTTGAATTTGAGGCCAATTCACAACTTCCTTTGAGATGTTCCATGTAGGCAATTTGTCATTGCTTTCTTTTTCTGAGATGGCATTTTTATAATCGCTACCTGAATAGTAGCTTTCTGTAGTTTGCACTTTTTCATTTTTACTAATTTTATTAGCTGATCTCTATTACTGGGATCCAAGGAGTGTAGTTCCAAGATTTTGGTACTTGAGTCAGTTTATTTATTGCCAAGATATTGCCTATGAAGCCCAGGTGCTGACTATGTAAGGATTTTTTCCTCCTTTATGCCACAGCTTTTACCTGTTCAGTGGTTTGTTCCTGAAAATAGGTCTGTCAGTTTCCTCAGAGTTACCAACGTTGAGATTTTTTCTAGGGTTGGTACCCTCTCTGTTTACCCTCTATTTAGCTGAGCTGGAACCTGGTCTGCTATCTAGCTGAGCTTGGACCTGGATTGCACCGTGGCTCAGAGCCTCCTTCTTACTTTGCAGTTCTTTTGCCTATGCTGAGCTATGCTTCCCCTTTTCACCCAAAGAGATAGACCTTTACTGATCTCCTCCATGATATCTTGAGTTGAGAACTTACAGTGTTCTTTTTTGGTGGGATCTGTAACTCTAAGGTCTGTGTGGAGGCTTCATTTTCAGTTGTGTCAGGAAAAGCCCTGGGGGCATGCTAATTTCAAATTACTATTTTGCCTCCACCCTAGAAATCCTCATGACTGCCCCATAGAGCTCCATTTTGTACTTATAGTTTTTCTTTCTTTCTTTTTTTTATTCAAGGCAATGGGGTTAAGTGGTCTGCCCAAGGCCACACAACTAGGTAATTATGAAGTGTTTGATTCTGGATTTGAATTCAGTTACTCCTGACTCCAGGTCTGGTGCTCTATCCATTGCACCACCTAGACTCCCCAAGTTTTTTATTTCAAATGGGGTGATGCCTTTATTGGAAGCCATCCTGGACTCTAACTTAACTCTAGAGTTATTATACCTGCCTACAGAAGCATATAATTGTACAAAGATAAAAACATACATACCTATGTATGTATATATATATATATATATATATATATATATATATGTATATATATATATATAATATCATCTGCCAGCAGTAGATTATACTATATTGTATATGGGTATTTATTCAGAAATGTGTGTTTGTGTATATAGATTAATGATTCTGCATGTGATTGTTAAAGTGTATGTAATTAAATCCATGACCAAAAGCATTTTGCATGTCTACAATGTCTGAGATATCATAATGTTTTGAATTCTTATATCTGATCATTGCAATGTATCTAAGGAGTATTTAGGGAAATATTGTCACCATTTTATAGTTAAGGAAATGAAATTTTTTCAAGTTTCTTGGAAAGTGATATTTCATCTGTTTTCAAGTCACATTACTATATTTTTATTTTACCATGCAAACAGATGTTATTCTGCAGTAGAAATACATTAATAGGAAGACCTTCAAATACATTATTTTCAAATCAATGCTTTCCTTTACTTTAATTTTTTTATAAACTTGAAATATGTGATCAGAACCCCAGTATTGATGTGAATATTAAAGATCATCCATTTTTTAAATTTTAATTTTTTGTAACATTTTAAGTTTGAACTGTCTCCCTTCCTCCCTTATTACCCATATTAGAGAAAAATATCATTTGTACAGAAATAGAAAAATATGTAAAATCATATTATGCAGAGTTCTATTTATCAATTCTTTCTCTGGAGATTGGTAACATCTTTCTCCATAATTCCTTTGTAACTATTTTGAATATTTATGATACTCAGAATAACTTGATTATTCACAGTTATTTTTTTAGCATTATTGCTCTTACTGCTTACAAAGTTGTATTGCTTTTACACATTTCACTCTTCAATATTTCTTGCAAGTCTATGCTTTTTCCTAATATTAGCTTATTTGGAAGATAGTATGGCAGAAACTAGGAATAAACCAACATCTCACACCCTGTACCAAGAGAAGGTCAAAATGGGCTCAGGGTCTAGACATAAAAGACAATATTATAAACAGATAAAGAGAATAAGAGATAGTTTTCCTGTCAGATCCATGGAAAGGGGAGCAAAGAAGAGACAAAGATAAAAGAACAAACTGAATAATTTTGATTACATTAAGTTAAAAAAGTCTTTGCTCAACAAAACCACTACAGCCAAGATCAAAAGAAAAGTAATAAATTGGGAAACAATTTTTACAACAGTGTTTCTGACAAATGACTCATTTCTAAAATACATAGAGAATTGAGTCAAATTTATAAAAAAATCATTCCTCAATTGACAGTCAAAGGATATGCAAACATTATAAAAGTCCAATATGATGAGGAATCATAGAAATGTATATTTTAAAAACTAAGGCATCAGTTCACCTACATTAAAGTAAGGGAATGATGTTGAAGATGGAAAAATTCCCACCTTATTGACTACATAGGATAAATCATACATATACATACATCATACATACTACATATCATACAGAATTTCAGATTTTTTTGCTGAATTGATGAGTTTTATTGATTATTATATTATTATTATTATTATTATTATTATTTATTATGAATTTTACAACTTTTCCCCTAATCTCTATTCCCTTCCCCCCCACAGAAGGAAATCTGTTAGTATTGACATTGCTTCCAGGGTATACATGAATCTAAGTTGAATGTGATGAGAGAAAAATCATATCTTTAAGGAAGAAACATAAATAAGAGATAGCAAAATTTAAAAAGATAACTTTTTTTTAAATCAAAGGAAACTGTCTTTAGTCTTGTTCAAACTCCACAATTTTTTCTCTGGATACAGATTATATTCTTCATTGCAGATATCCCAAAATTATGCCTAATTGTTGCACTGATGGAATGAACAAGTCCATTAAGGTTGACCATCAACCCAATGTTGCAGTTAGGGTGTACAATGTTCTGATTCTGCTCAGGCTGCTCAGCTAGTTCATGCAAATATTTCCAGGCTTACCTGAATTCCCATCCTTTCTGGTTTCTAACAGAACAACAGTGTTCCATCAAATACATACACCACAGTTTATTAAGCTATTCTCCAATTGACGATCAATTTCCAATCCTTTGTCATCACAAACTGGGCTGCTATGACTATTTTTGTACAAGTGATGTTTTTTCACTTTTTCATCATCTCTTCAGGGTATAGACCCAATAGTGGTATTGCTGGATCAAGGGGTGTGCATATTTTTTTTTTTTGCCCTTTGGGTGTAGTTTCAAATTGTTCTCCAGAAAGGTTGGATGAATTTACAACTCCACCAACAATGTAAAAGTGTCCCATATTTCCCACAACCATTATCCCTTCTGGTCACATTGGCCAGTTTGTGAAGTGAGGTCATACTTCTGAGAAGCTTTAATTTGCATTTCTCTAATACGTAATGATTTAGAGCAATTTTTCATATGACTATGAATTGCTTTGATCTCCTCATCTGTAAATTGTCTTTACATATCCTTTGACCATTTGTCAATTGGGAAATGGCTTTAAAAAATTGACTCAGTTCTCTGTATATTTTAGAATTGAGTCCTTTGTCAGAAGAATTAATTGTAAAGATTGTTTCCCATTTTACTACATTTCTTTTGATCTTGGTTACAGTGGTTTTGTCTGTGCAAAAGCTTTTTCATTTAATGTAATAGAAATCATATAGTTTGTTTTTAGTGATGCTCTCCATCTCTTCCTTAGTCATAAACTGCTTCCCTTTCCTTAGATCTGACAGGTAAACTAGTCCTTGATCTTCTAGTTTGCTTATAATATTGTTTTTATGTCTAAATTCTGTATCCATTTTGATCTTATCTTGATATAGTGTGTGAGGTGTTGGTCTAATCTATGCTTTTTCCATACTAACTTTCAATTTTCCCAGCAGTTTTTATGGAAGGGTGTTTATCTCAATAGCTGGACTCTTTGAGTTTATCAAACAGCTGATTACTATAAACATTTCCTGCTATTGTACCTAGTCTATTCCACTGGTTCACCACTCTATTTCTTAGCCAATATCAGACAGTTTTGATGACTGATGCTTTATAATATAATTTTAGATTAGGTAGGACTAAGTCACCTTCTTTTATACTTATTTTCATTGAATCCCTGGAAATTCTTGGCTTTTTATTTCTCCATATGAATTTACTTACAACTTTTTCTAATTCATTAAAGTAATTTTTTAGAATTTTGATTGGTAGGGCACTAAACAGGTCGTTCAGTTTTGGTAGAATTGTAATTTTTATTATATTAGCTCGACCTAACCATGAGCAGTTGATGTTTGCACAGTTATTTAAATCTGATTTAATTTCTGTGAGAAATGTAATTGTTTTCAAAAAGTTTCTTACTCTGCCTTGACAAATAGACTCCCAGGTGTTTTATATTGTTTGAGGTTACTTTGAATGGGATTTCTCGTTCTACCACTTTCTGCTATAACTTACTAGTCATATATAGAAAAGTTGAGGATTTATGAGGATTTATTTTATATCCTGCAACTTTGCTAAAATTGCTAATTGTTTCCAGTAGTTTTTTTGGATGATTTCTTGGTATTCTCTAGGTATACCATCATGTCATCTACAAAGAATGAGATTTTTTCTCTTCCTTCCCAATTCAAATTCCTTCAATTTCTTTTTCTTCTTTAATTGATGAAGCTAACATTTCAAATATGATATTGAATAGTAGTGGCAATGATGGGCATCCTTGTTTTACCACTAAACTTATTGGGAATGCCTCTAGCTTTTACCTATTGAATATAATGCTTGTTGATGGTTTCAGATAGATACTACTTATTATTCTAAGGAACAATCCATTATTCCTATAGGCTCTAGTATTTTTAGTAGGAATGGGTGCTGTATTTTGTCAAAAGCTTTTTCAGCATCTATTGATATAATCATATAATTTCTGATGGGTTTGTTTTTGATATAGTTAATTATACTAACAGTTTTCCTAATATTGAACCAACCCTCTATTCCTGGGATAAATTCTACTTGGTCAAAATGTGTTATCTGAGTGATACCTTGCTGTAATTGTTTTGTTAAGATTTTATTTAAGATTTTTGCATCTATATTCATCAGGGAGATAGGTCTTTAATTTCCTTTCTCTTTTAACTCTTCCTGTTTTGGGTATCAGCACCATATTGTTGTCATAGAAAAAGTTAGGCAGAGTTTTATTTTCCCCTATTTTTCCCAAACAGTTTATATACAATTGGAACCAATTGTTCCTTAAATATTTGGTAGAATTCACTTGAGAATCCATCAGGCCCTGGAGATTTTTTCTTAGCAAGGTCTGCGATGGAATATTAAATTTCTTTTTTTCTGTGATAGGGTTGTTTAGGTATTTAATATCCTCTTCATTTAACCTGGGCAACTTATATTTTTGTAAATATTTGTCCATTTCACTTAGATTGTCAAATTTATTGGTATAGAGGTGGACAAAATAATTCCAAATTATTACTTTAATTTTCTACTCATTGGAGGTGAGTTCAACTTTTTCATTTATGATACCAGCAATTTGGTTTTCTTCTTTCTTTTTTTTAATCAAATTGACCAGAGGTTTATCAATTTTTTTAGTTTTGTCATAAAGCCAACTCTTGGTTTTATTTATTCAATAGTATTTTTGCTTTCAATTTTATTAATTTCTCCCTTAATTTTTAGAATTTCTAATTTCGTATTTAGTAGAGTTTTTTAAATTTGTTCTTTCTCTAATGTTTCAGTTGCATATTTCTTTCATTAATTTCTTCTCTCTAATTTATTCATGTAAGCATTTAAATATATAATATATCCCCTGACAGTTGCTTTGAGTGAATCCCATAGGTTTTGGTATATTGTTTCATTATTGTCATTATCTAGGATACAATAATTAATTCTTTCTATAATTTGTTGCTTGATCCACTCATTCTTAAAATTGAGGTTATTCAGCTTCCAATTAGTTCTGAGTCTATATCTCCCTGGCCCAATATTGCATATGATATTAATTGCACAGTGATCTGAGAAAGATGAATTCATTATTTCTGCCTTTCTGCAGTTGATCATTAGATTTTTATGCCCTAGTATATGGTCACTTTTTGCATAAGTGCCATGTTCTACAGATAAAAAGGTATATTCTTTTCTATCTCCATTCAGTGTCATCCATAAGGCTTATCATATCTAATTTTTCTAATCTATTTACCTGTTGGGAGCCAAGCTCTCTAAGCTGCTTGATACAGTCATGGCAAAAAGACTCAAGGGGGTCACACCACCTGATGGAACAACATTTCCTTCTTCAATATATATTGGGATTCCATGTATACCAATATTTGTAGGACTAATACTGATTGCAAAACTTACTCATCCTAATAATGGAATTACTATAAAGGAAGGATTCCAGAGAAATTCACTGAATAAAACAGATTGTGAACTGTGTCCAAATTTAACAGGATTGCCTCTCCCTGAGGCATACAAAAGGTTCCAACATTATGAAATTTCTGGTAAACCCAACACTTGGAATTCCAAGGACATGTTAGAATATATACAGGGAAATCAGATACAAAATGGGTTAGGTAGAAATTCTGGGAAATCAACAGCTTTGCCCCCCTTATCATGTACAGGAATATATGATAAAGATGGTGAAAGAATAGGTGACGGATATGTGAACTCTAACAGCCTTAATTTATTGGGAAAGAGTAAAAATGTCGCAGAAACTGTGGTTTCTATCAACAAGGGCTGAAATGAAAATTGGTTATTGAAGGAGTCAATGGATGGGTGGACAAACATAACTGCCGTTACTGTAGGTTGTCAAGGGAGCGTATCGAAAAATATTACATATGTGGCACAAAAACATAAAAGCATTCCATTAAATGAATTATATCAGAGATTATTATCATGAAAGTTCTGCTTAATTAATAGCTTTACTATGCAGCAACAAACTAGGCAACAGGCAGTTTAAGGTCATCATGGTATGAGCAGGGACCAGAAATTAATTACATGATTGATATTGAAACTTGTAACCACATGAACTATATGATTGATAATGAAAATTGTAAACTTTTGTAACCAAGGAAATAATCTTGGCTTGTTTGCTTGATGCTCATATGATCCTGAGACTATAAAAATAAATCTGAGCAGCAGTCAGTCAACCTGTTTCTGCCTTCAAACCCTTGCATTGACTCAATTCCTTTCACCAGCTCTATGCCTCCTGTCAGGTTCCAAGGACCCCACAGAGGCTGGACCCCTGCATTTATCTCCTTAACTTCTTTCTTGTTAATTTTATGATTTGATTTATCTAAATCTGAGAGTGAGAGGTTGAGACCACTAGTAGAGTTTTGCTGTATATGCCTTCCTATAGTTCTTTCAGCTTTTCCTCTAAGAATTTGTATGTTATCCCATTGGATGCACACATATTCAGTATTGAAATCACTTTATTGTCTATGGTTCTTTTTAAAAGGGTATATTATCCTTTCTTATCTCTTCAAAACTATGCATTTTTGCAGCTAATTTGTCTGAGATAAGGATTGCTACCCCCATTTTTTTTTGTTTCTGAATACCATCCCCTTCAGTGTGTTTGCCCTCCATATCCACGCGTCCCATTTCTTTTTCTTTTCCCTTTTTCCCTTTTCCCTTACCTTCCTTCTGTTAGTTCCCCTTTTTCTCCCCTTCCCTTTCTCTTTTCACCCCTCCCCTTTTCCCCTTTTAAGATTTGAAAGGTATTAAAGTCAACTTAACTAATTAAAGTAAACTTAAGTTAACTAATTAAGTTAACTGAGTATGTGAATTTAAGCCAAGCCTGATGAGAAGAAGAATCAGGTGTTTCTCCTCACCTCCCTTCTTCCCCTCTATTACCATAGGTCTTTTCTACCTCTTACTGTAATGAGATTTACCCCCCCATTCAATCCCCTCCCTCCTTCCGTCTCCTGCCTGTTCCCTTTTTTAAGGAGGAAGTGTTTTTAAATCATTCTAAGTCATAGAAAATTCTGAGTATCCATCACTTCTGGCTAAGTATAATCTCTCTAATAGAGTTACAATTCTTGAGAGTTATTAGAGTCTTTCTCCCAAATAGGGTTATAGCCACTTTCATTCCATTTGATAGCAGTTTCATGGATATGTTATGAATGTCCATCACTTCTGGATAGGTATATTCTCTCTGTTAGAGTTACAATTCTCAAGCGTTATGAGAATCTTGCTCCCATGCTGGGAATTAGCCAGTTTCATCTTATTGTATAGAAGTTTATTTTTCTTTACCCCCCCCTTTTAGCTTTTCATGTGTCTCTTGAACCTCCTATTTGATGTCTGAATTCTCTATTTAGCTCTGGTCTTTTCATCAGGAATTTTTAGAATTCTTGCATTTTGTTAAATGTCCATCTTTTCCCCTTGAAAAAGAAGACTCAGTTTTGCTGGATAGTGGATTCTTGGCTGCCTTCCAAGTTCCTTCACTATTTGGAATATCTTGTTCCAGACCTTTTGATCCCTTAATGTTGATGTAGTCAGGTCCTGTGTAATCCTTACTGTGGCTCCTTGGTATTTAAATTGTTTCTTTCTGGCTGCCTTCAGAATTTTCTCTTTTATCTGATAGTTCTGGAATTTGATCACAACATTCCTTGGGGTTTTCATTTTATGATCTCTTTCCAGAGGGGATCGATGTATTCTTTCAGTAACTATTTTTCCCTCTCGTTCCATGACATATGGGCAATTTTCCATCACTAAATTCTGTAATAGTAAGTCCAGGCTTTTTTTTTCTCTTCAATGTTTTAAGGAAGATCAATAATTCTCAGGTTGATGCTCCTCTATCTATTCTCGAGGTCAGTGGTTTTGCTGATGATGTATTTTACATTTTTTTCTTTTTTTTCTATTTTTTGGTTTTGTTTAAAAGGCTTTTGCTGTCTCATGAAGTCCTTTCTTTACATGGGATCCATTTTTATTCTTAGAGAGGAGTTTTATTCATTTACCTTTTGCAACTCCATTTCCAATTGGTCAATTCTATTTTTGAAAGAGCTTTCCATTTGATCAATTGAAGTTTTGATAGAACTATTGGCTTTTTGCATTTGCCCAATTGAGGATCTGAGAGAATCATTCTCTTTTTGTATTTTCCAATTGAGAATCTGAGAGGAATTATTCTCATTGTGTATTTGTCCAGTTGTATTTTCCAATGATTTGTTTTCTTGTTGCAATGTGATTATCTTCTCTTGGGTTTCTTTTCCCCAAATTTCCAATTGATTTTTAAACTCCTTTCTTATTTCTTCAAGGATGTCTTTCTGTGCTGGAGACCAGATCATATTCTCCTCAGAAAGGGGTAAATCTTTGTTGAGGAGGAATAAGAGGAAAGGAAAGAGAAAAGTACAAATGGGGAAAGATATCATGAAGGAAAATAATGAATTACTCATTTTAACTCTAAATGAGACTGGGATGAAGTCTTCTGTAAAATGGGAGTGAATAGCAGGATGGAATAAAAACCAGAATCTTAAAATATGTTCTTTACAAGAAATAAATTTGAAGCAAAGAGATAGACACAGTACAAGTAAAAGACTGGAGCAACATGTATTTTGCTTCAACCAGTATTAAAAAAAATCAGTGGTAGCTATCCTGATCTCTGACTGAGCAAAAGCAAAAATAGATCTAATTAAAAGGGTTAAGAAAGGAAATTGCATCTTAAAATGAACCAAAGGCAATGAAGTTATATCATTATTTATTATATAAATATCTATTACTAAAGTATCCAAATACCTCGAGAAGTTGAAAGATATAAACTGAAAAACTAAAATAATGGGTGACTTCATTTTTGTCTTGCAGAACTAGATAAATCTAATCACAAAATAATAAAGAAGGAAGTTAGAAAGATAAATAGCATCTTAGAAAAGTTAGATATGCTAAACATTTGGAGAAAAATATTTGGGAATAGAAAGAATTTCCTTTTTACTCTGCATTACATGGTATCTATACCAAAACTGAGCATGCACTAGGGCATAAAAAAACTTTCCATTCAAATGATGAAAGGTAGAAATAATAAAAGTATACTTTTCAGTTAATGAACCAATAAAAATTACATGTAATAAAAGGTCACGGAAAGATGAGCCAAAAATTTATTGGAGAGTAAATAACTAAAAAGTGAGTGAATCAAGCAGCAAATCCTAGAAATAATCAATCATCTCATCCAATAAAATGATAACAATTACACATTACACCAAAATTTATGAGATACAGTCAAAGTGGGTTTTAGGGGCAATTTTCTATCTATAAATAGTTCAATGAATAAAATAAAGAGGAGAGCAATGGAACAGCTAAAAAACTATTAAAAATCTAGGAAAAGAACTAATTAAAGATCCTCAATTAAACAGGAAAATAGAAATGCTGAAAATCCAAAGGGAGAATAATAAAAGTGAATGCAAGAAACCCATTGACCGAATTAATAAAACTAGGAGTTGGTTTTATGAAAAAACCAATAAAATAGATAAACCTTTGCTGAAGCTGATAAACAAAAAGAAATATGAAAACAAATTGCTAATATCAAAAATGACATGGTTGAACTTACCACCAATGTGGAAGAAATTGAAGAGATAATTAAGAACTGATAGCCTGAGTGAAATTGATGAATATTTACCAAAACAAACAAGCAAAAAAGCTATCCAGATTAATAGAAGTGGAAGTAAAATAGTTAAATACCCCATTTCAGAAAAAGAAATTAAAGACACAATCAATAAATTCATTCCTTAAGAAAAAGTCTGCAGATGGATTTACAGTTGAAATCGATCAAACATTTAGAGATCAATTAATACCAATACTATTTTTAGAAAATAGGAGAAGATGACGTTCTGCCAAATTATTTCTATGAATCCAACATTGTGTTGATACCTAAACCTAAACAGGCAAAGAAAATTATAGACCAATCTCCCTAATGAGCATTGAGACAGAAATCTTAAATAAAAATTTAGCAAAGAGATTCCAGCAAGTTATTATTTGAATAGTATACATAATGATCAGATATCCCCAGGTCGGTGGGCATGGTTTAATATTAGGAAAACACTCAACATAATTGAACCTATCATTAATAAAAACAACAGAAATTGTATGATTTATCTCAACAGATGCTTTAAAAAGCCTTTGACAAAATGCAACATCCATTCCTATCAAAAACACTTATGAGTTAATTTTCCTTAAAATAATAATCTCTCTAAAACTATCAAGAAATATTATCTGCAATGGATATAAACCATGAATATTTTCAGTAAGATCAGGGATGAAGCAAGAATGCCAATTATCATCATTACTATTCAATATTGTGTTAGAAATGTTAGCTTTAGTAGAGGGAAGAAAAGGAAATTGAAGGTATTAGAATTGGCAATGTGGAGGCAGAGCTCTCACTCTTTGCAGAAGATATGATTGTATATTTAGAGAACCTAAGAAAATCATCTAAAAACTACTTAAAACAATTAAATTCAGAAAAGTTGCAGGATATAAAATAAGCTCACAGAAATCATCAACATTTCTATCTATGAACAACAAAATTAAAAACCAAGAAATATAGATAGAAAATCCATTTAAAGTAATTGCAGAGAGACTGTTAAATACTTGGAAATCTCTCTCCAAAGACAAACTCAGAAACTATATAATCACAATTAAAAAGTGCTCTTCACACAAAGTCAGATTGTGATAATTAGAAAAAATGTCAATGGCTCATTATTACCATGAACTAATTAAAGAAAAATGATAATTCCACCCAAATTAAATTACCTATTCAGTGCTATGCCAAACTGCCAAGTAGCTACTTTCCTGAACTAGAAAAAATAGTGAAATATCACATAAATCAAAAAATGGTCAAGAATATCAGACAAACTCATGAAAAAATAACATAAAGGAATGTGGTCTTGCTCTACAAGATTTAAACTATATTATAAAGCTACAGTCATCAAAACTACCTGGTCCAGGTTAAAAAATAGAGTAATTGGGGGCTGCTAGGTGGTACAGTGGATAGAGCCCTGGTCCTGGAGGAAGGAGAATCTGACTTCAAATCTAACCTCAGACACTTAATTATTGCCTAGTTTTGTGACCTTGGGCAAGTCAGTTAGCCCCATTGCCTGAAATAAATAACAAAGAAATAAGAAAAAAAAATAAAAAATATAGTAATGGAGCAGTAGATTAGGATTGTTCAAAAGGAACAGTATAAATGTCTATAGTAATCTATAGTTTGACACACCCCAAACTGGAAAATAGTGAGGATAAAAACTAGACTTAGATCCACACCTCAGACCCCATCCCAAAATAAGATCAAAATGGCTACAGGTTTTAGACATAAATGTTGATACCATAGGTCAATTAAAAGACCAGGAAATAGTCTGTCAGATCTATGGAAAGGGGAGAAATTTATAACCAAAAATACTAATAGAGTACATTATAAACTGCAAAATGGAAATTTTGACTGCATTAAATGGAAAAAGTTATTGTACCAATAAAACCAATACTATCAAGATTAGAAGGAAAACAGAAAACTGGGATTTAATTTTCATAGCTAGGAGTCATGATTATTGTATAATTTCTTAAACATATAGAGAATTGATTCAAATTTATAATGTTACATTTCATTCCCCAATTGACTAAGATCCAGAAGAAATTATAAAACATGAGAAAATTCCCATATATTCCAAGATATCATTGTAGCTAATTTCAGTGGCAAAGAATTGGAAACTGGAAATTGATAGATGCCCATCGATGGGGGAATGACTGATCAACTTATGGTATATGTATATTATGGCATACTATTGTTCTATAAGAAACCTGAATGGTCAGATTTTAGAGAAGTATAAAATGAATTACAGCAACTGATGCTGACCAACAGGAGAAGAACCAAGAGAACATCATACACATTAACACAATACTATGAGATGAACAGCCTTGTAGCTCCTTTCTGAAAGTCCAGAGAGTTAAAACAACCCTGGGAGACTTGTTATAGAAAATGCTATTCACATCCAGAGGAAGAAGAACAAAACAAACTAAAACAAATAAAAACCTATATAATCTGTATGAACACGGCCCATTAAAAAAAATTCTCTTATGTTTTTCATTCCTATTTCATGGTTTCTTTCTTTTCCCTTTGTCTTAATTACTCATATAGAAAATGACCAAATTGTAAACATGTTAAACACAAATGTCTATGTAAAATGTTCACCAGACTGAGCATCATTCAGGGTAGGGAGATAGGAAGGGAGGGTGGTGGCAAATTTTGTAATATAAATATGCACATATGTATTGCAAAACTTTCCTAACATGAGATTGAAGAAATGAACTAAAATATAAATTGAGTAAAAAGAAGAAAAAATGTTTAATTCATAATAATTGATCATCTTATATTGTTACTGTTAGTGTGTACAATGTTCTCTTCATTCTCATTTCACTCTACATCAGTGCATGCAGGCCTTACTCATTATTTCTTACAGAACTATAGTTTCAACTATAGTTTCAACTAATGGTTATCCCCTCAACTTCCAATTGTTTGTCACCACAAAATAGCTACTATAAGTATTTTTGGACATGTGGGACTTTTCCCTTTTTTGATCTCTTTGGGAGTTTTCTTGCCATTTGAGCATAGTTCCAAATTTCTTCCCAGAATTTTGAATTAGTTCATAACTCTACTAACACTGCATTAATGCCTCAGTTTTCATTCATAGCCTTAAAAATAATTTTCCTTTTCTATCATATTAGT
The DNA here is from genome assembly GCF_037893015.1 of Macrotis lagotis. Lineage (NCBI taxonomy): Eukaryota > Metazoa > Chordata > Mammalia > Peramelemorphia > Peramelidae > Macrotis > Macrotis lagotis. Next base: position 67,716,868 of record NC_133662.1, read on the forward strand.
CACTATGATAGATGAGAGCTTCTTAAAAATCAATAGTAAAGGGGGTGACCAGGTTGCACAATGGATAGAGCATCGACCCTGGAGTTAGGAGTACCTGAGTTCAAATCCAGACTCAGAAACATCATAATTACCTAGTTGTGTGGCCTTGGGAAAGCCATTTAACTCCATTGCCTTGCAAAAAAACATAAAGAAAATCAATAGTGATTTAGAACAATTTTATAGGACCTTATAGAGGCAGGAAGTGGTACAGTGGATAAACCTCTGGTCTTGGAGTCAGCATAATGGGAGTTCAAATGCAGTCTGACATATTTGAAACTTATAAGTTGTGTGATCTTGGGCAAGATTGCTTCACATCCAGGACCATTTATCTGACCACTTGATCCAGATAACTCTGGAGGAGAAAGTGAGGATGGTGACTTAGGAAAGTTCACTCAAATCCAATTCTGGTACATGTCATGGCATCACCTCCCAGATCTCATTGGTGTTCTTTAAGAACATAGGGCAAACATGATCATCATCACTATCATATGACTTTAGATAGCTTTGATTTTGTTCTCTTAAAATATGCTGTTCATATTTTTGACCATTTATATACTGGAGAATAATCTGTATTTTTTGAATTTCATTTGGTTCTCTATAGTTTAGAAATGGGCCTTGAATCAGAAACACTAACTAAAATCTGTTTCCCATCTTTTTGGACTCTTTCTAATATCGGTTGCTTTGGTATTGGACATGTAAAACTTTTTTATTTTAATGTAGTTGAAATTATTCATTTTGCAATTTATTATGTTCTCTATTTCCTGTTTAATTAAAAACTTTTCCCCATTTGATAGATATGAGAGATAGAATATTTTTTGTTTTCCAAATTGGTTTCTGTTATGCTGTGTCTGAATAATGTACCCATTTCAACCTTCTCTTGATAGGGGTTAGGAGGTTATGAGGTGTGAGCCCATGTCTAGTTTTTACCTTTCTATTTTAAGTTTTACCAGCAGGATTTCAAATAGTGAATTCTTATCCCAGAACTTAGAGTCATTGTGTTTCTCAAACAGTAAATTGCCATAATCATTAATTACTGTTTCTTCTGTACCTAATCTATTCCATTGACCCTCTTTACTATTCTTTCACAAGTGTCAGACAGTTTGAATTACTGCAAACTGGTCTATCTAGAGCACCATTGTTTGAATTTTTTCATCCCCTTAATTCCCTTGATATAACTGAATTTTAATTCATGCAGATGAATGTTGTGACTATTTTTTCCTAGCTTTATAAAATAATTTTTTGCTAATTTGATTGAAAATGCACTGGATAGGTAACTGAATTTAGGTGGAATTGCCATGTTTAGTATATTAACCTGTTCCACCTATGAGCAACTGATATTTGTCCAATTTTTTAGGTCTGATTTTATTTCGGTGAAAAGTGTTTGGCAATTGTATTTCTTTAATTTTTGAGCTTATCTTTGAAGGTAGATTTGCAAGCATTTTATGATGTCTATATCTTCCTCGAACTCCTTTAATTTCTCCTCTAAGAATCTGGATGCCATAATATTTGCTGCATATATTTTTCATATTTATAATACTTCATTTTAGGATGATGTAATTTCCTGCCTTCCCTTTTAATTTGGTCTATATTTACATTTGCTTTGTCTGAAACATGGATTGCAACAACTGCCTTTTTTGTTACTTCAGTTGAATCATACTATATTCTACTTTACCATTACATAGTGTGTAGCTTTATATTTCAAATGCATTTCTTGTAAACAAAATTCTATAGAATTCTGATTATTAACTCTCTGAACCTTGGGGAAAATCTTGCTAATGGACTTTACAGATATTTGACAAGACTCCAGGTCTTTTCTCCTTAGATAATTTTTCAAGAGTGAATGATGCAATTATATAATAAGAATTTCAATGATAGAGCAGACTAATATATATGATCATTTAAAGAAAATTTATATACTAGACCCAAAATGATGAAGTGATTCCTATGACTAAGAAGACTTGAGTCTTTCATCCTAGTGCAACTATTATATTTCTCCTTATGTTACAGTAACCTTTGGCCTAGGAATTGATGGAAAGGAAAGCACAATTCTTGATTTCGTCTTCAAGTCACCAATGGATAAATTAATTTCTTCCACCAGTTGTGAAAAATGAACTCACTGCAAAATAAACTTTGTTTCTCTCAAGGTAGAAAATAATTGTACTTTCTACCAATGGCTTGAAGAATTTAACTAATTATAAGGTATGAATTCCTACTTTCTGATCTCAAAACACATTTGTATCTTGTTTCCATGAGCAAACAGAAAAAAATGTACCTCCAAAATTTTGATGAAATGATAAACATGAAGGGCAATATGAATATTTGAAGAGAGATAATATTCATGCTCTTTTCATTCAGATGTCTAAGATGTTATTTACAAATAATGTATATATACTTACATATATTTATAGACATATATATGTATAACAGAGAAAAGACAAAAAAAAACTGATCCTGATTTCAATGCCTATAATTTCTTCAATATTGATAAACATATAAAAAAGCAGATTATCCAGGAGTGGGTGGTGTACTACTGGCAATTAGTAATTTGAGAAGCAGTTTCTTGTAAAAAAAAAAGGATTATGGACTAGATCTTAAAGGAAAGCAGGGATCTCCACAGGAGAGAGGAACAGAAAGTGTATTCTTGGTTTAGGGAAGAGACATAAGGCATGCATTTAAACATTTGGGAGATAAGGTTTTGTGGGTGAGAAGTAGCAAAAAGTTTATTTGGAATATTATATATATATATATACACCAAAAATATAATGCTTTATAATATAGATAACATAAGAAAAGAGATGAAAATTGGGGGCAACTAAGTGGTATAGTGGATAGATCACCAGCCCTGGAGTTAGGAGGACCTGAGTGCAAATCCAGCTCTCAGACACTTAAAAATTACCTAGCTATGTGACCTTGGGTGATCCACTTAACCCCATTGCCTTGCAAAATAAAAAAAAAAGGAATAAAAATTAAGCTCAAAAAGGCTGCTGAGGACAACAAAAGATAATATATATATATACGTATATATATATGTATATATATACGTATATATATATATATATATATGCCATAAAAGTACCCAAAACATAATTTGACATTGCATTCTAAAAAAGATTTTTTAAAATTTTGTTATGTACATTTCAACCCAGTAAAAGTGAATTAATTATCTGAGAGAGTTATCATATCCCCTCCTGCCTCAAAGGAAAAATTATAGAACAGACCCACCATTAGTGGGAATGTTTAAGAAGCTACTTTTCCATTTTGATCATTGAACTGCAAGGCAAGATGTTCAATCTAGAATAAAAATAGCATTATTTAAATCTACAATAAAAAAAGCATTGTCAGCTGTGAAGAATAAGAAGTAAATCAAATGGACTCTGCAGAGTGTTAATCTATGTCCTTAATATCTACCAGGGGAAGGCAATTCTAGTCTTTTCATGGAAATTCTAGTCTTGGGTTAAACATGTTATCATTATGCATCATTGGAATCATGAAAATCTTCTCAGGAAATTCCATTAGTATCACAAAATTGGAAATAGATTTACTTCTGTTATAAGTTAAGATTGCCCCAAATTTTTAAGGAGCAGAATGTATAAAACTGGTCTTGAAATCAGATTTCCAGTTTGTGTTTCTGTCACTAAGAACATGGTGGGGGGCCACTTAAATACACTGAGTAACAAAATAACTTTTCTGTTGATAGGAAAAAATAACTCAAACTAGCAACTTAATAAGGTATTCTTTGAGGCATTAATTCCAAAAAATACTAAATACAGGAAAAGATAATTTTTGATGATTTCCTTTCTTAGTTCATAATCCTATTTAGTGTTTCATATAAATTTTGTGAATTACAAAACATTCTTAAAATCATCTTCTCAATTGTCCAGATTTTACAAATGAAAAAACAGTTTGACAGGGGAGAGTGAATTGCTTGAGATTGAAAACTGGCAAAGCCAGAACAAGAAATCAGGTCTCCTGAAATCCAGATCATTGTGTGATTTTCTAAGTTGGGACCTGCTTCTTTTTTCTCTACGGGAAGTTTTAAAAAAAAAAACCAAACTTCAGAATATGGAAAACTTCACCACAGAGACAGTATTCTTCCTCAGTGGATTTTCCAGTACATGGAAGGTACAAGTCTTACATGCCATTTTCTTCTTATTGATCTACCTGATGTCTCTGATAGGAAACCTGCTCATCTTCACCCTCATCTCTCTCGGTGGGCTTCTCCACACTCCCATGTACTTCTTCCTGAAAAACCTGTCCTTATTAGACCTCTGGTTCATTTCTGTTACTATCCACAAATCTGTTCTAAACTCCCTGACCCACAGCTCTTCCATCTCTTATTTGGGATATGTACTACAACTGTTTTTAGTGGTCTTATTTGCAGGAACAGAGCTTATACTCCTCACAGTGATGTCTTATGACCGCTATGTAGCCATCTGTCAGCCTCTGCACTATGAAGCCATCATGATCAAAGAGTCTTGTGTATGGATGGCAGTTGCTTCCTGGTTAAGTGGAGGTGTGATTGGGGTCATATACTCAGCTAGCGCGTTGACTTTGCCCTTCTGTGGTGCTCATGAAATCCATCAGTTCTTCTGTGATGTCCCTTCTTTACTCAGGATCTCCTGTTCTAAAAAAACCTCATTGCAATTTATGTGAATATAGCTATTGGGTTGGGCTTAGGGATTTTCTGTTGCATTTTTATTATTATCTCCTGTGGTCATATCTTTTCAACTGTACTGAAGATTCCAGCCACAGAAGGTAGGTCAAAAGCCTTTTCCACTTGTATGACCCACCTTATTGTTTTTCTGGTTTTTATCTTCAGTGGGACCATGGCTTACTTAAAGCCACCTTTGGATTCCGACTCAGTTCTTGATCTATTTTTGTCTATGTTCTATACAGTGGTGCACCCATCCCTGAACCCTATTATCTATACCCTGAAGAATAAGGACATGAAGAGTTCTTTTAGGAAGTTTATAATCTTGAAAAATTCTTCAGAGAAATTAACAAAAAAATATTTTCCCATGATTCTAAACTTGCTTTTTACCAAATTACTTCTTCCTTTCATGTTTGTTGACTAAAACACATTTTTTCCATGTATCTAACATCATTTGATCAGAACATACCAAGAAATAAAATTTTCCAAAGTTTATTTATTCACATAAATGAACAAAATTAAAATAATACTTTATATTTCTATAATGTCTTTTAGTTTTTTTCAAGAGCTTTACAGTACCTGACACATTTTAACACTAAATAAATGTTTCTAATTATTGTTAAGTTTCATATTGCTCTTTTATCTCAACAATTATCCAAAATTGTAATTATGAAAGTTGTTATTTGAATCATTTTCCTGTTAAGGACAATGAATCTCAGGGAAGTTAAGTGATTTGGCAAACTCTCCTGTAAGAGGGAGCTTCTTAGATCATATGCATATGAATTTCTTTTATCTTAAATCTTGAAGAAAATTGTCAAATCAATAATTAATGTAAATTAATGTGCAGACTTTCAAACTGTTTAAACATTAGTCAGTATCTATAAAGGGGTATATTTTATTTTGCTTGCATATCTAAAACTGAACCATAGAATCATAGAAAAGTAGTCCTAGGAAAGATGTCAAGAGCCATCTATTCTAATTTTTATCTTGAATTTCATATAAAATATAATTTCTCATTCTGTTTTTGCCAGAAGACTATCTATATGATATTGATAGAAAGTATTAAAGTTATGTGTGAATTACTTGTTATATGCTATGTATATGCATTCTACTATATCTAGACATGCATGTTTATTATATGTTTCTTTGTGTTTGAATATGTGTATCTTTATGGACAAAAATTACTTCTGGGAAGCATTCATTAAGATATTGTTTTATTTCCACCACTTCTTAAGATGTAACTCATTTGGACTTGTTGAACTAGGAGATTAGGGGAGTAGATAACTTACAAATGATAGACAAGTCAGGTGTGTATTCTTATCGTATAGTTATATGATGTGAAAGTTCATTTTAAAATAAAAAAAACTGGCCTAGTCCACTGTATAATTTGTGTGTGTTAAAAATACACATGAAAAATATATTATTTTTGCTTGCCAAGTTGTTTTTCTATACACTGTAGCCTTGTTACCATAGAGGCAGAAGATTGTTAAGACTCCTTGCAAGGAAATAATTTATTCAACTTATTACATTTGTTAAATTCTGAGTTTGGAGTTCCTGATAGTGTGTTCTTTTATGTAGATTCTAAGATACAGATATTGAGAATGCTGTATAGATCTGATATGGTAGAGTAAGGAGAAAATATCCTGAATTCTTTCATATTAACCTGCAAACAACTATAAGCAACATCTAAAATGAATTATGGAATAACAGCACCAAAGAAATGGAATCAAACGCTTTTTAGCCCAAGACTACTTGTAAGGTAGAACAATCGATCTCATTTTAGTAAAAAAAAAGAAACAAAAGACATGTTCAGTATTGCAACAAGCCAGCAGCAGATCATGCCTCAGCAAAGTAGCAGGAAGGTCTGAGCCCCAGTGCAGTTTAATTACTGAGACCTCACAGTTCAGCAGTAGGCCTATCACAGATCCACTCCCTCTCTTCTCCACCCTTATGGGCATCAACACAACATTAAGTGAGCCACAAAATCAGACTCTTGCAGCACCACGTGGCACCAGCCATGCCCTGCCTCCACCCTCACCTTAGTGAAACACCAAGAGAGCTACAGAGCAAATGAGGATCCACTATATACTTCAGCATAGTACCAGATGAACAAACAAACTCCAGCACCAGCACTCCAACCCCACATGCCTCAGCACAGGACCACATTATCAGGCCCTCTGTGGGCCTCAGCAAAACATCAGGTGATCTGCCAAACATGCTTGTCACTGCATTGCACAGCACCAGATACTACTACCTCTTCAGAGCAGCCCTGGGTGAGCTAATTATCCCTCACAGTCCCAGCACATCAAAGAGGACTCCAAAGACCTCAGTGTGGCACCAATGCAGCCCCAAAGAAACAGGCCTTGTCACAGGAAGCTTTGGATATTACAAGTAACATAGTTTAATTTTAAAATAATAAACCAGAGTGGAAAAATGATAAAAAAAAAAAGGAGAAGCAGAAGGAGGAGGAGAAGGAGAAGGAGATAGATGGAAGAGGAGGAGGAGGAGGAGGAAGAGGAGGAGGAGGAGGACTGAATGGGAGGAGGAGGAAGAATCAGACCATAGAAAAGTACTGTGGAGATATGCAAGAAAAAGGACGAATTCAGAAGAAGATAACACTGTCAAGATGCCTACAAACAAAAGTTCAAAAAAAATGTGAAATGGTTTGCAGCTCAGAAAGAGCTGCTGGAGTTTAACAATCAAATAAGGGAGGTAGAAGAAAAAAAATGGAAAACAAGATAAGAGAGTGATGTAAAAAAAAGAAAACCATGAAGATAGAACTCCTTAAAAATCAGAGAAGGAAAATGGAAAAGGAGGTACAAATGTTGTTGAATAAAATGCCACCATTAAAAATAGAATAGGTTAAATTATAAAAACTAATAACAAATAATTCCTTAAAAGTTAAATTTGGGCATGTGGGAGAGCTAATTACTCTATTCTATAAGACTTCAAGGATCATTTGAACAAAATTTAAAATATGAAAAAATAGAAGAAATATTTCATTGGAAAAACAATTGATTCAGAATATAAATATGGAGAGATAATTTAAGAAATAATGTGTTACCTGCAAGATATAATTACCAAAAAACCCAGACTCCATATTTCATACAATTATCAAAACAAACTATCCAGATTTCTTAGAAACAAAGGGCAAAACGGTCACTGAAAAAATACATCAATGACTTCCAGGAAAAAAATGTTTCCCCCCAAATTCTCAGGAACATTTTAGTCCAAAGCCAAATCTGCTAGGATAAGGAGAAAATATTGTGAGCAGACAAAAAGAAACAGGTCACAGGTCAAATACATTGAGCAATAGTCAGTATTGGGCATATAATTTGGCAACTTCATGATTAGATGATAATAATACATAAAATAAGATATTCAAGAAAGCATAGGTATTGGAACTACAAACAAGAATTATCTCTACCTTAAAAAATTGAACATAATCTCCCGGGGTGGGGGGAGGGGAATGGCCATTCTATGAAAGGAATGGCTTTTATTTTTTTTGATAAAAATATAAGAACTGAACACAATGTTCAGTTTCCAATTTCAAAACTCAAGAGAAACATTAAAAAAAGTAAAAAGCAGAAAGAAAACATTTGCAATTCAATAAGGTTAAACTATCAGAATCCCTCCTTGGGAAGATGATATTTGCTTTTCTGAAAAGTCATATAATCATTAATGCAGTTCAAAGGAATATATACATAGAGAGAGAGGGTACAGGTATAAGGCAACTTCAAGGGGATGATATAAAAATTAAGGTGTGAAAAAGAAGATTATGCTGGTAGCAGAATCAAGGGAGAAGTAGCGTGAGTAAAATATCTCACAAGAGGAGAAATGAAAAATCTACTACAATGGAGGGCAGGATGGAAAGGTGGAAAATGGGAATCTCTTAAACTTATTATCATCAGAATTGACTCAAACAGGGAAAGGTAAATACAATCAGTTGGGGTAATCTTCCTTTCCCTACAGGGTAGCAGGAAAATGAGGACTGAGTAAAGGGAAGGGGGAGGAGATAGATAGAAGAGAGGGCAGAGTGGGGAGGCAAGGATCAAGGGCATAACACTTCAGAGAAGGCAAAAGGTGAAAGAGAGAAGAAACAGAAGAGGGGAAATGGTGGGAAATGCACAGCAAATATAACTGTGAATGTGAAAGGGACTAACTCTCTCATATAGCCCAAGTGGATAGCAAAATGGATCAAAAACCAGATTCCTACAATATATTTTTTTTACAAGAAGCACACTAGAAGCAGAAAGGTATTCCCAAAGAAAAGAGACTTAAAAAGAATTTATTTTGTTTTAGTCAAAATTTTGAAAAAAAGCAGAGTGAACAATAATCATTTCAGAAAAATCAAAATCAAAAATAGACCATTACAAAGAAGCAAGGAAAAAAAAACTATATCATACTAAAATATACCATAAATGATGAAGTAAAATCTATACAAAAACAAATGTATCAAATGGTATAACATTCAAATTCTTGAGGAAGTACAGGAAAAACAGACAACACTTTCCTAGTAGGGGACCTCAACTCTGCACCCCCTCAGGACTCAATAAATCTAAGCACAAAATAAACTGGAAAACACTTAAGGAAGGGAGAAGAATTTTTCTTTTAAAAAAGTAAGAGATGCAAATCTCTGGAGAAAATTGAGTAGGAAAAAAATATACATTTATATTCTCAGAATTGCATGATCCTGTACAGGAATGCAACAAAACTATAAAATAGAACATTATATAACTATTTATTGATAAGATAAGATTTCATAATCTGATGGAATGATGAAAATAATAGAAATTAGATTTAAAATATGAAGCATTTTAAAATAATGAATCAATTCAAATACACAAATTTAAAATATGTATTTCTTTCCTAGAGTCAGGAATTACCATTTTCTAAGAAACCCTGATTATAAGTCTAAAATTTGTTCTCATTTTTATTTTGGAAGTTTTATGGAATGACAACACCGTTATAAATTATAATACTCCTCACCCCCCCCAAAAAAAAAAAACAGGAATGAGAAATGGAGAGTAGGGGAATAGAGAAATAACAGTACAATTAAGTACTTGTATTCATGAGAGAGAAGTTGCTAAGTGGCTCAGTAAATAGAACATCAGGCCTGGAGTTAGGAAATCTCCTCTTCCTATCTCATTCACTGAATACATATGTGACCCTGGACAAGTCACTTAAATCTATTTCCTTTTTTCCCCTCAACTGTAAAATGATATGAGAAAAGAAACAACAAATTACTCCAGACAATACAATCTCAAAAGGGGTCACAAAGGGTCAGACACAACTGAATAAGGACAAAACAACAACAAAATTCATGAAAATCCACGAAAAATAAGGAAAAATATTTAGGAGTATTTAAAAGTCAGCAAAGATCAGAAAAACAAAAATTTTTACTTTATTATGTTTATTTTAATATATTAAATATTTCAGAATTACATAGAAAATAATTAGCATCCTTTTTTATTTTGAGTTCAAAATATTCTTCCCCCAACATATGCCTCCCTTAGCCCTTTAGAAGGCATCCAATCTGATAACAATTCTATATGTGAAGATATGTAAAACTCATAAAACATTATCACATGAACCATATTGCAAAAGAAAACAAAGGCATAAAAAAGAAGAAAAAGATAGGAAGTTTAAAAAAAAGCATGCTTCAAACTGCATTCAGAATTCAGCCAGTTATGGATGTGGATAACATATTTTATCCTTGGTCTTTGGAAATTTCTTGAATCATTGTCTCATTAGCATACTAAATCTTTTACAATTACTCTTTTCTGCAATATGATTATTACTGCATGCAAGATTTTCCTGATTCAACTAATTTCCTTTCCAGTAAATTCCTTTTATGACTTGTTAGATTTTTCTTTAATCATCAGTTTTTTGGGTTTTTTTTTTTTTTAGGTTTTTGCAAGGCAATGTGGTTATGTGGCTTGCCCAAGACCACACAGCTAGGTAATTATTAAGTGTCTGAGACCGGTTTTGAACTCAGGTACTCCTGACTCCAGGGCCGGTGCTCTATCCACTGTGCCACCTAGCTGCCCCCAATCATGAATTTTAACATTTCTTATAGCACAATAGTATTTCATCACAATTATATAACAAAACCTTCAACCATTCTTTAATTGATGATCAACCCATCTATTTCCCATTCTTTGCCAACAAAAAAAAAGAACTGCAATAAATATTTTTGTACAATATGCCTTTTCCCTTCTCTTTGCTCTCATTGGGTTAAAGAACTAGCACTGATATTTGTTGAACAAAGGGTTTTAATTAAAACCTTTGGGTATGGTTCCAAATTGTTCTCCAGAATGATTGAAGTAGTTAACAACTCCACCAACAGTGTGACAATTTATCCAAATCCCTTCCAATGTTTATTCTTTTCCTTTTCTCCCATGTTAGACAATATGATAGGTTTGAAATGATATCTTAGATTTGTTTTAATTTCCATTTCTCTAATTAGAGTGGTCTAAAGCATCTATTCATGTAACTATTGATAGCTTTCATTTCTTTCTTCTGCAAACTACCTGTCATAACCTTTGACATTTTCACAAGTAAGAACTGGCTCCTATTTTCAAAAAATTACCCCACTTTAATTTATATTTGAAAAAGATGAGGCTTTTTTTAGAAAAACTTCATAAGTACTTTATAAACAGGAGTTTAACAGTGATTTAAACATCATGATTAAAGCAGTGAGGAATTGAAGAAATTGATTATAGACCTGGCACAAAGACAAGATATGATTGTTAAATACTAAGATATATACATCTATATATCTCTCTATATATCTCTATCTCTATCTCTATCTCTATCTATATACTTAGGTTGTAAAAATCAGTGAAGAAGTATATTTCTTCTTCTCAAACCTCCATATATTCTGCATTCTAATAAGAAATATACTGGGCACTAGGACTTTGAAACTTTTAAGTAAAAAATATCCAATGTGTGTATGTTCTTGGATATTTATGGAGTGAAAAATATGAATCATAATATCTGGAGACTATAAAATCTTCAAGTCTTTCCCTTCCTCTAGTCACAGATTCAAAGCTAATAATTGTCCTCAGAGCATCCCACATAACTTAGAAAACTTAGATCTCTTTTTAATAAAAGTATTTTATTGGTTTTCCTATTATATCCAATAATAGTTTGTACTTACCATCTTTTGTAATGTTTTGAATTTTACAATTTTTCCTCCAACCTCCCTTCTGTTCTCTCCTCCTTCCACAGAAGGCAGTTTGATAATCTTTATATTGTTTCCATGCTATACATTGATCAAATTGAATGTGTTGAGAGAAAAATCATATCCTTAAGGAGGAGAGAGTAAAGAATAAGAGGAGTAAGAGACAGTTAAATTAGGTAGTATATAAGATAACTTTTTTTAAATCAGAGTTAATAGTCTTTGGTTTTTGTTTAAACTCCATAGTTCTTTCTTTGAATACAGTTGGTATTTGCCATCATAGATAATTTAAATTGTCCCTGATTATTGCACTGATTAAATAGTCAAGTCAAATAAAGATGATCATCACCCCCCATGCTGATGTTATAGTATATAATATTTTTCTGGGATAACTTAGATTTTTAAGAAAATTAAGTACTGAAAAAATCTTGGTAAGTATGTTGACATTCCAGAAAAAAATTAATTTCTAAGAAGCTTTGTTCATCACAGACACTTTAAAAACTACAGGTATAGTGGAAAGGTGACCATTAGAGTTAAATAGAATCTAAAGTTGCCCATCTCACAGCACTCAATGTGAGTCAGAATTCAGTAAGGTCAAAATGAGACTATGCATCAGAAGAAATAAAAATCAGATTTTTTTTCATTTCCCTGGCAACATTAAGTTTATGATTCTCCTCTACATTTCAAAAAAAATTATACTTATATATGAACCTATAGGTCCCTAAATGGAGATCTGATGAACTTTGAGAATTTTAAGAAATGGATAGAAAAGTTAAATATATTAAAAGTTTCAAACATTTTTTCTAGTATCAAAGTATATAAGCATATAACCAAGATTAGAAAAAAGTATGCAACTATTGACCTGAACGTATAGAAGTATAAAGAACATGCAAAAACATATAGGGGATGGAAAGAAAATCAGAGTCAATTGGAGGAAAAAATAGAAAAGTGAAAATTGTATCCTACATCTATTATATACTTTCCTAAGTTTTGGAACCTCTCCCTTACATCTTTCAAGCCTAGATGCCTCATGCTGCTCTCTTATTGCTCAGCCAGAATTCAATATTAACTCCTTTGTCCTTATCCACCAACTTATTCTTTTATGATGAATCTTCTTTGTGATGGCCCAGGTTTCAAAATCATATATTCCTTTTCCATACTATTCTATGAAAGTAGACATTTCTTCAGGTATTTAAATTAGCACAGCTAACTAAACTCCTTTAAAAGGCAAAATGAAAATATAAAACTGTAAAGTTAAGCATTTTAGTTAACTTGCTGGCTTTATTTAGGAATACGATGATTTTACCAATGCTTCTTAGAACTTATTATGTAAATAATCATGGGCGGCTAGGTGGCACAGTGGATAAAGTGCCGGCCTTGGAGTCAGTAGTACCTCGGTTCAAATCCGGTGTCAGACACTTAAAAATTACCTAGCTGCTTGGCCTTGGGCAAGCCACTTTACCCCATTTGCCTTGCAAAAATCTAAAAAAACAAAAACAATCAATGAAAGATTGACCATTGTCAGTGAAGAAATATTTATTAAACTCTTTTGGTAGGTCAGATATTGCATGAGATCTGGAGATTACAAAAATTCCTGGAAATGGACCTAGAGATTAAAAACATTACAGTCTAGAAAAGGAATATAAGTATATAAATTGATGGGCATAATTTTAAAAATGAATATATAATATTTGGAGGTGATTTGGAGTAAGATTCTAAGAATTAGAGTGAATCAGGGAAAAGTTCATATACTTTGGGGCAATTGAGTCGAGCTTTGAAGAACCAAGGATTCAGAGGTATATTCCATGTAGGGGAAAGTGGCAGAGGAAAGGTAGAGAGCTTGGGCATGGAATGTCATGCTTGTTGAAATGGAACAAGAGACACTTATGTGAACTATGTATGACATATAAAGGAGAAATATGAAATACAAAAATTAATCAAGTTTTTGTTCTATTTCTGAAATTCTTTAAATAACAAAGAGAAATTTGTATCATTATAGAAAGATTAAGATAAGCTACAACTTATTGAGATGAGTTATATCCATAAATTAGTGCTTTAGAAAAAAAACTACCTTGGAAAGAGTTAGTGGATAGAGTATTGGTCTTGGAATTAGGAAGATGAGAGTTCAAATATAGCCTCAGACACTTTATTACTACTAGCTGTGTGACTTTGAGCAAGCCACTGAAACATGATTGTCTCCTATCCAGGGCCATCTCCAGTTTTCTTGATTGAAATCTAGCCATTGGATCCAGATGGCTCTGGAGGAGAAAGTGGGACTGGTGACTTAGCACCTCCTTAATCAAATCCAGTTCACATATTTGCCATGGTATAACCTCTCTGATGAACTGATCCTCTTCAAGATTGTGGAACAAAATGTCAATCACCTAGGAAAAATGAGTTTGACAAACTACATGATGTGTTGGATTGAAGATAGATGAGACAAGGTAGAAATACCAAATAAAAGTTTATTACAATAGTATAGGAGAGATAGGCAAAGTGGTAAAATGGTGGCTAAGATAGTGAAGATCAAAGGACAGATGTGAAAAATATTTTACCATATAAGCCTACATAATACATCATGATCAGGTAGAATTTATATCAGGTAAGCAGGGAAAGTTGAATATTAGGAAAACATTCAACATAATTAAACATATCAACAGCAAAACCAACAGAAATCATATAATTATCTCAATAGATCCTGAAAAAAGCCTTTGATAAAATACAACATCCAATCCTTTTGAAAAACACTAGAAAGATCAGGAATAAATGGAGTTTTCCTTAAAATAAAAAATAGTTTATATCTAAAACCATCAACAAATATTATATGTAATGGGAATAAACTCAGAGGATTAACAATAAAATCAAGGATGAAACAAGGATGCCCATTAACACTATTGCTATTCAATATAGTATTAAAAATGCTAGCAGTAGCAATAAGAGAAGAACAAGTAATTGAGGGTAAGAATTGGCAATGATGAAGCAAATCTTTCACTCTTTGAAGATGATATGATTATATACCTAGAGAACCTGAGAAAATAATGTAAAATCTCCTTGAAACAATTAAAAATTCAGCAAAGTAGCAAGATATGAAATAAGCCCACCTAAATAATCAGCATTTCTATTTATGAACAGCAAAGCCCAATAACAAGTGACAGAAAGATAAATTCCATTTAAAATAACTGTATACAATATTAAATATTTGGGAATCTACCTCCCAAGAGAAACCCAGAAACTGTTTGAATACAGTTACAAAACTCTACTCATTCAAATAAAGTCAGATCTAAATAATTGAAAAACTGTCAAATGTTCATGGTTATGTTAAGCTAATATACTAAAAATGAGAATTCTACCCAAATTAAATTACTTATTCATTGCTATACCAATCATGCTACCAAATAATTGCCTTAGTGAACTAGGAAAAAATAGTAAGAAAATTCATCAGCAGCCACAAAGGGGCAAGAATAGCAAGGGAACTGATGAAAAAAATTAAGGAATGTGTCCTAGCTTTACCATATATAAAATTAACTTTAAAGTGGTAGTTAGCAAAACTGCATGGTACTGGTTAAGAAATAGAGTTAAGGATCAATGGATTAGGAGAGGTTCAAAAGAAACCACAGTAAATGAATACAGTAATCTATTTAACAAACCTAAAGACATCAGCTTCTGGGCTAAAAACTCACTATTTGACAACAGTTGTTGGGAAAACTGGGAAATCGTATGGCAAAAACTAGGCATGGATCCACATCTCACATCCAATATGAAAAATAAGGTCAAAATGGGGACAGAATTTAGACATAAAGAGTGATACCATAGATAAATTAATAGACCAAGAAATACTCTATCACATGTATGGAAATTGGATAAATTTATGTGCAAACAAGGATTAGAGCACATTATAAATTGCATAATGAATGATTTTGACTTTTTTAAATTTAATGGACTAATAAAATCAATGCTGCTTAAATTAGAAGAAAAGCAGAAAACTTGGAAACAATCTTAACAACTATGAGTTCTCATGAAGTTTTCATTTCTAAAATATATAGAAAATTGCATCAAATTTATAAGGTCACAAGTCATTCCCCAATTGATAAATAGTCAAAAGATATGAACCGAGAATGTTCATATGAAGAAATTAAACTTACATATAATCAAATGAAAAAAAAATTCTCCAAATCATTATTGATTAGAAAAATTGAAATTAAATAACGATGAGGTATCATTTCATATGTATTAGATTGGTCAATATGAGGAAAAGGGGAAATGATCGATGTTGGAGAGATTGTGGGAAGATTGGGACATTGATGCATTGCTGGTGGAGTTGTGAATGCGTACAACCTTTCTGGAGAGCAATATGGAGCTTTGCCCAAAGACCAATAAAACTGTTCATATCATTTGATCTAGCCATTCCAATTCTGGGTCTATATACAGAAGAATTTATAAAAGAAGGGGAAAAATCCTACATGTTCCAAAATATTCATAGATGATTTATTTTAGTGCCAAAGAATTGGAAATTGAGAGGGTGCCCAATAATCAGGTATTGACTAAAAAAGTTATGGTACATGAATACTATGGAATATTATTATTCTATAAGAAATAATATATGGTCAGACTCTAGAAAGCATGGAAGAAATTAGGGTATCTGATATTAAACAAAAGGAATAGAAACAACAGAAAAATGTACACATCGATAACAACATTGTGAGATCAACAACTTAAATCTAGATTCATTATACTTGCCTCTGCAAACATTTACTTGTACAAATATATATATATATATATATATTCATACATTCATACATATCATTTAATCTGCCATAAGTAGTAGACTATCATATATTTTATATAGATTTTTATTCAGAAATATGTGTTTATGTATGTAAATATATGGTTCTGCACTTTTTGTACAGATGAGTTATTTTAGTGTGTTTCCATGTCAAGTTCAACAATTTTAATATATCAATAAAAATAATTTTTAAAGCGTTTGTAATTAAAGCTGCAAACAAAAGCATTTTGCATGTCTACAATATCCGAGATATTTTCATAAAGTTTTGAATAATCATATTTGATCACTGTAATAAATCTAAGGAGTAGTTAGGAAAAAATATTGTCACCATTTTATAGTAAGTTATATTTAATCTGTTTTCAAGTCACACTATTATTTTTTTTTTATTTTACCATGCAAACAATTGTTATTTTGTAGTTGAGACAAATTATAGGAAGACCTTCAAATACATTATTTTCAAATCAGTGTTTTCCTTTACTTTAATTTTTTTCTAAATGTGAAATAGAAGTGCAGAACCCCACTATTAGTGTGAATATTAAAAATTATCCATTTTTTTAATTTAACTTTTTTGTTACATTTCAAGTTTGAACTGTCTTCCTTCCTCCTTCATAACCCACATTGGAGAAAAAAGTCATTTAGCACAGAAATAGAAAAAAAAGTAAAATCTTTTTATGCAGACTTCTATTTACCAATTCTTTCCTCTGGAGATTGGTAACATCTTCCTGTATAGGTCCTTTGTAATTAATTTGAATTTTTATAATACTCAGAATAACTTGATTATTTAAAGTTGTTTTTTGAACATTATTGTTATTACTACTTACAATGTTCTATTGGTTCTACTCATTTCACTCTTCATTATCTCTTTCAAGTCCATGTTTTTTTCTAAAATTATCTAGTTTGGAAGACAGTATTGCAGAAACTAGAAAAAGACCAACATCTCACATCCTATACCAAGATAAGGTCATAATGGGTTCAGGATTTAGATATAAAAGACAATATTATAAGCAAATTAAGAGAAGAGTTTACCTTTCAGATCTATGGAAAGAAGAGCACAGAAGAAATAAAGAACATTATAAAAACAAACTGAATAATTTTGATAATATTAAATTCAAAAAAGCTTTGCACAAACAAAGCCATATAAACCAAGATCAAAAGGAATGGAGTAAATTGGGAAACAATTTTTACAACTAGTGTTTCTGACAAAGGACTAATTTCTAAAATACATAGAAAAATGAGCAAATTTCTAAAAAAGAAAGTGTCATTCCCCAATTGACAAATAATCAAAGGATATGCAAACATTTTAAAAGTTCAGTATGACAAAGAATGAGAGAAATGTATATATGAAAAATGAAGGCATCATCTCACCTTCAACAAAGTGAGGGAATGATGTTGTAGATGGAAAATTTCTACCTTATTGACTCCATAGGATTGGAATACCATACAGAATTTCAGATTTTCTGCTCAACTGATGAGTTTTATTGGTTACTATGTTGTTTATTATTTTTTCTTTAAAATATTTTTTATGGACTAGCCCTCTGAGAGGGATCAGGAACCAGGAAAACTGTCCATTTTTAAAAGGCAAAAATTTAGCTCTTAATGAGAAAAATTATTTTCCCCAAAAGTAAACAATGTTCATCCTTGATTTTAGAATTCTGTGCAAATTTTTCATAGTCAATCTGTAACTCTTATTCTTCCATACATTTGACAACCTATCTGTCTCCATGCCTTTCCTCTATGTGTTTTTATTTATCTTTCCATTAATTAATTCATTTATTTATTTTACAACTTTAGGCAAAGATGGCTTTCAGCATTCATTCTTTAGCAAACTTCTGAGTTCCACATTTTTTATAAACCTCCTCTTCCCTCTTACCTTACCATGGCAGCAAATAATTTTATAAGTTGTCCATGTACAACCTTATTTAACATATTTACAAATTAGTCATGTTGTGAAAGATGAATTAGAACTAATGGAGAAAATAACATGAGGAAAACAAAGAAAAAACAAAAATGTTTTTAAAAAGTTAATATAATATATTTGTTTTGATTCTGAATACAGACTTTTATTTTCCCTCTGGATGTGGATGGCATTATCCTTAACACATCTCTCAGGATTGACCTTGATCACTGGTCAATTGAAAACACTTGCTTCAGACTTCTGGGGCAGAGCCAAGAATGCATTGTGAAGTTAGCATGCTCCCAAGAGCTTTTTCCTTCAAAACATTAAATGAAGCCTCTAAACAGACATTAAAGGTACAGATCCCAGCAACAAAAGACAAATCAAAACCACTTTTGGACCATAGACATTGTGGAGTATCTTCAGTGAAGGTAAGTCTCTTCAGGGGAAAAGAAGTAAAGTCAAGCTAGGTGGAAGGGTGGAAAAGACAGTAGGAGTCTTTTATCTACAATTCAGTCCAGGTCCCAGTTGCTAGAAGCAGCACAGATCCTAACAGTTATATAGCAAACCAACAGGGAGTGTCCCAACCCCAAACAAAGTCTGATC